>NC_137978.1:22867029-23030764 GCF_963924665.1 Micromys minutus
GTGCCAAACAGATCCTGTTAAAACTAAGTTACATGTCACTGCACTCAGACTCCACCAACATTCTTCCCTCTCTCCAAACAATTCTGCAATGACAAAAACAAAACAAAACAAAAAAAGTCCTGCCTAATCTACTCCTCTAACTAACCAAATGACATGTCTTTTCACTGCTTGCCCCTGCCATGTAGGTGTACTAGCTCTGGAACATTCCAAACTCACTTGCACATCAAGGCTAGTCTCTTGCTCTTCTTTTTGAAACCGGGGGCTCACTCCCTCAATCTAGTCTGAACATGATGTGCAACCAGCAACCCTTCCTAGCCGTAATTTTCCTCCCTTGTTTTCTCCATTACTCTTTCTCTCCAGCCAGAAGAGAGCAAGCATTTGGAAAACTCCTCAAAGACAAGTCTTCCAATTTCCAACAGAAGCTCTATCCAGCTGCCTCAGGCAGGCTCTGAGCACATGGTTGTTGTTTATAAATTAATCAGTCTTCCAGAAAAGGAAATTTGCCTCTTGCACAAGCAAGCACATGCTTTAAGTGTAAGAGCCCAATGGACTCAACAGCTGATTCTACCTAACATCCCAAGGGAGCTGAAAGATCAAAGACAAAACAGCAGTAAGACAGAGGTGAGCAAGGAGCCCAGAATGCACAAAGCTAGCTGCTGTCTTCCCAGGTACGTGTTCTTGCCCTACCTATACTAAAATAAGTGTTGGTCTTTGCATGCATTTCAAAAATAGAAGTGTATTAGTCACTGAAGTCTGGCTAGGGTATGAACCATTCCATCTGCCTAGGAGTTTTGGGAGACTGCCCAGGAATAAATTTAGAAGGGGGGAAAAACTTAAAAGATTCCCAAACACTGTTGAGATGTTTGTGGCATTCACATCCTTGACAAGACTATCACTAGCTTTGTTAACTAACGTGCCAGACAAATGTCACTTCCAAGATCAGAATTCTGGTGAGGTTCCATGTGCATCTATGGATTTTGAATTGAAGAGTTACAGAAAAAAAGAGGCAAGCCTGAATTCTTGCTAGGCATCTGCCTTAGTCAGGGTTTCTATTTTTGCACAAGCATTATGACCAAGAAGCAAGTTGGGAGGAAAGGGTTTATTCAGTTTACACTTCTACATTGCTGTTTATCACCAGAGGAAGTCAGGACTGGAACTCAAACAGGTCAGGAAGTAGGAGCTGATGCAGAGGCCATGGAGGGATGTTACTTACTGGTTTGCTTCCCCTGGCTTGTTCATCTTGTTTTATTATAGAACCCAGGTCTACCAGCCCAGGGATGGCACCACCCACAATGGGCTGGGCCCTCCCCCCTTGATCACTAGTTGAGAAAATGCCTTACAGCTGGATCTCATGGAAGCATTTCCTCAACTGAGGCTCCTTTCTCTGTGATAACTCCAGCTTGTGTCAAGCTGACACAAACCAGCCAGTACAGCATCTTCTCCTACCATTCAGTTCTATTGTCTCTACAGAGGTTTCTAAGGCAATGAGGAAGAATGGTTGGTTCTTTCATCTGCTTCGGTATCTCTGTTGCTTAGGACTAAAGCACCGCCATCATTTTCTCTCTCATAGCTGCCCGCTTTTTCCTTTTTTCCCTCTTCACAAAAATTTAAATATGGGCAGACTCCCACTAGAACTAACAGAGTATACTTTATGAGTTTTGCAAACCTATGGGAAATTCCCTCAAATTTCCAAGATTCTAACAAAGTGGCCTCAGTCATGGGTCACTCTAAGCTGATTCAAACTTCAGAGGAACAGAGGCAAGTGGGCTGACAACACGAAGTGAAACCTCACATTTTGAAGATGAGAAGCTAAGGTCACCAAGAGGGAACAAGAGGTAGCTGTTGGCAGCAGGAGCAACAGAACATAGGATGATGTTATGTTTAAGTTCAGCTCTTGCTCTTCCCATTGAGATATTACCAAAAAGCTAGTGGGCTTCCCTGCAACTTATTTGAAAGTACAAGCCACTCTAATGAGAACCCAAATAAACAGCCTGACAGATATGTCTTCAGCAGCCACTTAAGAAAGTATGTCTTGAGAGCGGAGCCTGGCCCAACTGCCAGCCGGAAAGGCGGCTCATACAGGCTGAGCAACTGGTGAGTGGGAGACCTAGGCTGCGGGGGAGCAGAGGGATCTCTGCGGAGTGCACACGGAAGGGCACCCCCTGCCCTGACCTGCCCTGTCCTCCCCGATCCAGTGACCGGGAACAGATCTTAGGAACTTCTGTTCCTACCTGGAGACGACTTCAGGACGCAGAGCAGAGCCTGACACACCTGCCAGCCAGAAAGGTGGCTCGGAGAGGCTGAGCATCTGTGACCAGGAACAGATCTTAGGAACGTCTGTTCCCACCCGGAGGCGACTTCAGTACGCAGAGCGGAGCCTGGCCCAGCTGCCACCCGGAACCTGGGCTGCCAGGAAGTAGAGAGATCTCTGCAGAGTGCACACGGAAAGTGTACCAGGGACACAGACCAGATACAAGGGAAAGGCAAGAACATATCACTGACAACAAAATGGCAAGAGGAAAGAGAAAGAGTATATCCCAAGGAAACCAAGACAATCTAGCAACACCAGAACCCAGCTCTCCGATAGTAGCAAACATCGGAATTCCAAACACTCCAGAGAAAGAAGACACAGACCTGAAATCATGCCTCAAGACGCTGATAGAGTTACTTAAACAAGAAAGGGAGGAAAAGCAAAAAGATTCAGAAGCTTTTAAAGAAGAAACAAGAAAAACACTCAAAGAACTCAAAGAACGAGACGAAAACAGAACCAAAGAAATAAAGGAATGGAAGAGGGAAATTAAAACAGAAATTGACACAATAAAGAAAGCGCTAAAAGAGATAACCCTAGAGTCAGGACACCAAAAAAAGAAATCAGGAGTCACAGAAGCAAGCATTTTCAACAGATTACAAGAGATCGAGGAGAGAATCTCGGGGGCAGAAGACAACATTGCAAACATAGACAAAACAGCCAGAGAAGATGCAAAAAACAAAAAGCTCCTAACCCAAAATGTCCAGGAAATACAAGACACAATGAGAAGACCGAACCTAAGGATAATAGAAATAGAAGAGGGAGAAGAGTATTAACTACGAGGCACAGTAAATATCTTCAACAAAATCATAGAAGAAAACTTCCCTACCCTCAAGAATGAGATGACCACGAGCATAAAAGAAGCCTTCAGAACTCCAAATAGGTTGGACCAGAAAAGAAATACCCCCCGACACATAATAGTAAAAACATCAAGTGCCCAAAGTAAAGAAAGAATACTAAAAGCAGTAAGGGAAAAAGGTCAGGTAACATATAAAGGCAGACCAATCAGACTCACACCCAATTTCTCAACAGAGACTATGAAAGCTAGAAGAGCCTGGACAGACATCATGCACTCCTTAAGATAGCACAAGTGCCAGCCCAAGCTGCTATACCCAGCAAAACTATCAATCACCATCGATGGAGAGACAAAGATATTTCAAGACAAATCAAAATTCACACAATATCTGACCACAAACCCAGCACTACAACGAATTATAGGTGGAAAACCCAATACAAGGAGGGAAAATACAGCCTAGTAAAAACAAGAAAACTCCTAAACAAGAAAACTAAAAGAAGAAAAAAACACAGACACAACTCAACCCAAAAAAGCAAAAATGGCAGGAAACAGAAACAATTATTCCTTGATATCTATTAACATAAATGGTCTCAACTCCCCAATAAAGAGACATAGACTATCAGACTGGATACATAAACAAAATCCAGCCTTTTGCTGCATACAGGAAACTCATCTCAGAGACAGAGACAGACACTATCTCAGAGTAAAAGGGTGGGAAAAAAACTTCCAAGCAAACAGCTCCAAGAAGCAAGCTGGAGTGGCTATTCTAATATCGAATAAAGTAAATTTCCAACCAAAAGTTATCAAAAAAGATAAAGAAGGACACTTTTTACTCATTACCGGGGAAATCTGTCAGGAGGAACTCTCAATCCTTAACATATATGCTCCAAATAAAAAAGCACCCACATTCATAAAAGAAACCTTACTAAAGCTCAAAAAATACATTTCACCCCACACAATAATAGTGGGAGACTTTAATACCCCACTCTCACCAATGGACAGATGATGGAAAGAGAAAATGAACAAGGACACTGCAAAGCTAGCAGAGTCTTTGAACCAACTAGAATTAATAGATATATACAGAACATATCATCCTAAAGTAAAAGAATAGACATTCTTCTCAGCACCCCATGGCACCTTCTCAAAAATTGACCACATAATTGGACACAAAACAACCCTCAATCAATATAAGAAGATTGAAATACTCCCATGCATCCTCTCAGATCACCATGGTCTACGGCTGGTCTTTAACAACAACAAAGACAACAAAATGCCCACATACACATGGAAACTAAACAACGCTCTGTTAAAGGATAGCAGGGTCAAAGAAGAAATAAAGAAAGAAATTAAGGACTTTCTAGAATTCAACGAAAATGATAACACAACATACCCAAACCTATGGGATGCAATGAAAGCAGTATTGAGAGGAAAACTCATAGCCCTAAGTGCTTCCAAGAAGAAACTGGAGAGAGCTCACATCAGCAACCTGACAGCACAGCTAAAAGCCCTAGAACAAAAGGAAGCAGATATACCCAAAAAGAGTAGACGGCAAGAAATAATCAAAATTAGGGCAGAAATAGACCAAATAGAAACAAAAAAAAACCATTGAAAAAATCAACAAAACAAAGAGTTGGTTCTTTGAGAAAATCAACAAGATTGATAAACCCCTAGCCAGACTAACTAAAGGGCAAAGAGAGAGTATCCAAATTAACAAAATCAGAAAGGAAAGTGGTGACATAACAACTGAAACTAAGGAAATTCAAGAAATCATCAGATCCTACTACAAAAACTTAGACTCCACAAAATTAGAAAATCTGGAGGAAATGGACGAATTCCTAGACAGATACAAGGTCCCAAAGTTTAACCAGGACCAAGTAAACCATCTAAATAACCCTATAACACCTAAAGAAATAGAAGAAGTCATCAAAAGTCTCCCAACCAAAAAAAGCCCAGGTCCAGACAGGTTCAGTGCAGAATTTTATCAGACATTTATTGGGGATATAACACCAATATTCGCCAAACTATTCCAAAAGATAGAATCAGATGGAATATTACCCAACTCATTTTTTGAGGCTACAATAACCCTCGTACCTAAGCCACACAAAGACCCTACAAGGAAAGAGAACTTCAGACCAATCTCACTTATGAACATTGATGCAAAAATACTCAACAAAATCCTTGCAAACCGAATCCAAGAACACATCAAAACCATCATTCATCATGACCAAGTAGGCTTCATCCCTGGGATGCAGGGATGGTTTAACATAAGAAAATCCATCAATGTAATCCACCATATAAACAAACTTAAAGACCAAAATCACATGGTCATCTCACTAGACGCTGAGAAAGCATTCCACAAAATCCAACACCCCTTCATGTTAAAAGTCCTGGAAAGAACAGGAATCCAAGGCCCATATTTAAACATAATAAAAGCAATATACAGCAAACCAACAGCCAACATCAAACTTAATGGCGAGAAACTTGAAGCAATCCCACTAAAATCAGGGACTCGACAAGGCTGCCCACTCTCTCCCTACCTATTCAACATAGTACTGGAAGTCCTGGCTGGAGCAATTAGACAGCAAAAGGAGATAGATCAAGGGGATACAAATCAGAAAGGAAGAGATAAAAACATCACTCTTTGCCGATGACATGATAGTGTACTTGAGTGACCCCAAAAATTCCACCAGAGAACTCCTACAGCTGATAAACAAGTTCAGCAAAGTGGCCGGATACAAAATTAACTCAAACAAATCAGTAGCCTTCCTATACTCAAAGGACAAACATGTGGAGAAAGAAATTAGGGAAAAGGTACCCTTCACAATCGTTACAAAAACTATGAAATACTTTGGTGTGACTCTAACTAAGGAAGTGAAGGACCTGTATGACAAGAACTTCAAACCTCTAAAGAAAGAAATTGAGGAGGATCTCAGAAAATGGAAAGACCTCCCATGCTCATGGATTGGAAAGATCAACATCTTAAAAATGGCCATCCTACCAAAAGCAATCTACAGATTCAATGCAATCCCCATCAAAATTCCAACCCAGTTCTTCATGGAATTGGAAAGATCAATGTGCAATTTCATATGGAATAACAAAAGACCTAGAATAGCGAAATCTATCCTCAACAACAAAAAAACATCTGCGGGAATCACTATCCCTGACCTCAAGCTATATTACAAGGCAATTGTGCTGAAAACTGCATGGTACTGGTACAGAAATAGGCAAGTGGATCAATGGAATAGAATAGAAGATCCAGAAATGAGCCCTCATGTATATGGTCACCTGATTTTTGACAAAGGAGCAGTAAACATTCAATGGAAAAAGGACAGCCTATTCAACAAATGGTGCTGGTCCAACTGGCACTCAACATGCAAAAGAATGAAAATAGACCCGTTCTTATCTCCTTGTACAAAGCTCAAGTGTAAGTGGATTAAAGATCTCCACATTAAACCAGATACACTGGAACTATTAGATGAGAAAGTAGGGAAAACCTTAGAACACATAGGCACAGGAGAAAATTTCCTGAACAAAACACCAATGGCTCAAGCTCTAAGGTCAAAGATTAACAAATGGGACTTAATGAGATTGCAAAGTTTCTGTAAGGCTAAGGACATCGTCAAGAAAACAAAACGGCAACCAACAGAATGGGAAAAGATCTTTACCAACACCACATCAGATAGAGGCCTAATATCCAAGGTGTACAAGGAACTCAAAAAGCTAGACACCAGAGAAATAAATAACCCTATTAAAAATGGGGTACAGAGCTAAACAAATCATTTTCAGTTGAGGAACACCGAATGGCCGAGAAACATCTGAGGAAGTGCTCGACATCCTTAGCCATCAGGGAAATGCAAATCAAAACAACCCTAAGATTCCACCTCACACCAGTCAGATTGGCCAAGATCTAAAACTCAGATGACAGCAGATGCTGGCGAGGCTGCGGAGAAAGAGGAACACTTCTCCACTGTTGGTGGGGTTGCAAGCTAATACAACCACTCTGGAAATCTGTCTGGCGATTCCTCAGAAAATTGGATATAGTACTACCTGAAGACCCAGCTATTCCACTTCTGAGCATATACCCCAGAGACACTTTAATACACAACAAAGATATATGCACCACAATGTTCATAGCAGCTCTATTTATAATAGCCAGAAGCTGGAAAGAACCCAGATGTTCTTCAGAAGATGAATGGATACAAAAATTGTGGTACATATACACAATGGAATACTACTCAGCCACCAGAAACAATGACTTAACCAAATTCTTAAGAAAATGGTTGCATCTAGAGAATATCATCCTGAGTGAGATAACCCAGTCACAAAAGAACAGACATAATATGCAATCACTGATAGTGGGATGCTAACCCCAGAGGCTTGCACTCCCCCAGAAACAACTCACAGACTGTATGAAGTCCAAGAAATAAAGAAAACAAAAAATATACATATATTCACAAAACAAGAAGACTTTGACTATTTCCATGTTGCGTTTTGTTTTGCATGTACTTTACGCTTATTGCAACTAGTAAGTTTTCAATGCATACTGTCAAGCCCTTGAAAAAAATCAAGTACTGACTAAAAAACATATTCACATGGTTTTATGTAAAATTTATTTTAATGTCTGAAAAAACAGTACTGACAAAAATGTATAATTTTAAGCAAAAAATGTTTAAAATCTTTACATTTATCTTTGTTTTGCAAAATAAAGTCGTTAAAAAAAAAAAAAAGGAAGTATGTCTGTCTCGTACTCCAGTATAAAAACCACCAAAAAGGAACACTCAGGCTCTTACTTCCAAAGACGAGATGATAAGAATCTACAAGGGAACTAAGGAAAAACAGGCTGGCACCAAATCTTCACTCACAGTTTTAGAAGAAGCAAAGATCAAAATGAGAGAATGACAGATTCTGTTCCTGGGCAAAAGTCACCAGAACAATTCTACAGCTAGATCCCATCCCATCCCAGAGTCTTCAAAGTCTACAGTAAACAGTTTTTAGGCATACAAAACCAGGAAACACATTATGAAAAGATACGAAAATGGCTAATATATTCATCTACAGACTATCACTAAATAAATAGTTCTGGGGTGAAAAATATGGAGGATGAATTGCAAACCGGGCCTCAGCAGCTAGGGGAAGTTTCTTAGTTTCTCTGTGAAATGAGCTATTCAAAGGAGCCATTACAAAGGATAGAGCCTTCCTTACACAGCTGCACAATCAAGCATAAAACTATTGGCAGTGTTTTGCTGGTATCACTATGATTGAATGCCTCAAATAGGTTAGGAACAATGTATATGGACATAACTAATATAACTAATTTTCTGGCCTCAGAAGCTGGTAATGGCGTTCCAGACTCCATCTGCATGCCAGAGTTAAAGCTGTCCCACAGTCTTCCACACAAAAATCCCACTAGAGAGCTGATCTACCAAGGATGCTCTCACTCCTAAGATCACAGATTCAAAGGCTAACAGGAGGGACAAACTCCAGTCAAAGACATCAAGACCAACTAACACTGGAGATAACAGGATGGCAAGAGGCAAGTGTGAGAACCTAAGCACACAAACCAAGGCCACATGGCATCATCAGAACCCAGTTCTCCAACCTCAGCAAGTCCTGGATGCCCCAACACACCAGAAAATCGATTTGAATTTACAATCATATCTCTCATGATGATGATAAAGGACTTAAAAAGGGACAAAAATAATGCCCTTAAGAAAATACAGGAAAACACAGCCAAACAGGCAAAGGAATTGAACAAAGCCATACAGGATCTAAAAATGAAAACAGAAACGATAAAGAAATCACAAAGGAAGACAATTGTGGAGATAGAAAACCTAGGAAAGAGATCAGGAGTCATAGATGCAAGCATCACCAACAGAATACAAGAGATGGAAGAGAGAATCTCAGGTGCAGAAGATGCCATAGAAAACATTGACACAACAGTCAAAAAAAAAAAAAAAAAATGCAAAGCACAAAAGGCTCCTAACAAAAATCATCCAGGCAATCCATGACACAATGAGGAGACCAAACCTGAGGATAATAGGTATAGAAGAGAGCAAAGATTCCCAACTTAAAAGGACAGTAAATATCTCCAGCAAAATTAAGTAGAAAATTTCCTAACCTAAAGAAAGAGATGCCCATGAACATCCAGGAAGCCAACAGACCTGCAAATAGATTAGGCCAGAAAAGAAATTCCTCCTGCCACATAATAATCAAAACACCAAATGCACAAAACAGAGAGAGAATATTAAAAGCAGTAAGGGAAAAGGGTCAAGCAACATATAAAGGCAGACCTATCAGAATCACACCAGACTTCTCAACAGAGACTGTGAAAGCTGGAATATACTGAGCAAATGTCATACAGACTCTAAGAGAACACAAATGCCAGCCCAGGCTACTATATCCAGCAAAACTTCCAATTAGCATGGATGGAGAAACCAAGATATTCCATGACAAAACCAAATTTACACAATAGCTTTCCACAAATCCAGCCCTACATAATAGATGGATAATGGAAAATTCCAACAAAAGGAGGGAAACAACACCCTAGAAAAAGCAATAAAGTAATCCTCTTTTAACAAACCCAAAAGAAGATAGCCAAACAAACATAATTCTACCTCTAACAACAACAACAACATGAAGCAACACTCACTATTCCTTAATATCTCCTAACATCAATCGACTCAATTCTCCAATAAAAAGACAAAGACTAACAGACTGGATACGTAGAGAGGACCCAGCTTTTGCTGCATATAGGAAACAAACCTCAGTGACAAGGACAGACACTACTTCAGAGTAAAATTAAACAGAGACACAGTGAAACTAACAGAAGTTATGAACCAAATAGATTTAACAGTTATTTAAAGAACATTTCACCCTAAGAAAAAAAAGATGATACCTTCTTCTCAGTAACTCATCATACCTTCTCCAAAACTGCCCATATATTTGGTCATTAAACAGGCTTCAACAGATAAGAAAAAATGGAAATAATCCCATACATTGTATCAGGTCACCACAGACTAAGGCTGGTCTTCAGTAACAACAATAACAACAAAAAGGTCACATATACATGGAAGCTGAACAATCCTCTACCCAATGATAACTTGGTCAAGGAAGAAATAAAAGATTTTAAAAAAAATTAAGGACTTGAGAATGTAATGAAAATGAAGGCACAACATACCCAAACCTTTGGAACACAATGAATAAAGTGTAAGAAAAAAACTAATATCTTTGAGTGCCTCCAAAAAGGAACTGAAGAGAGCATATACACCAATAGCTTGACAGCACACCTAAAAGCTCTAGAAAAAAAAAGAAGCAAATACACCAAAGAGGAATAAACAACAGGAAATAATCAAACTCATGGCTGAAATCAACCAAGTAAACAAAAAGAATTATATATTTTAAAAAAATGAATGAAACCAGGAGCTTCTTCTTTGAGAAAATTAACAAGATAGATAAACCCCTAGCAGACTAACCAGAATGCATAGAGTCAGTATCCAAATTAACAAAATTAGACACAAAAGGGAGAAATTACAACAGAAACTCAGGAAATTCAAAAAATCATTAGATCCTACTATAAAAGCCTATATTCAACAAAACTGAAAAATATAGATGAAATGGACAATTTTCTAGACAGATACCAGGTATCATAGTTCAATCAGGATTAGATAAACCTTCTAAACAATCTCATAACCCCTAAAAAAAAATAGGAGTAGCCACATTAAAAGTCTCTCAACCAAAAAAAAAAAAAAAAAAAAGAAAAGAAAAGAAAAAAGAAAAAACCAAAACAAACAAACACACACACATACACACACAAAAAACAATAAGCCCAAGACCAGATGGATTTAGTGCATTATTCTATCAGACCTCCAAAGATGATCTAATAATAATACTCTTCAAACTATTTCACAAAATAGGAAGAGAAGGAACACTACCCAATTTGTTCTTTGAAGCCACAATTATGCTTATACCTAAACCGCAGAAAGTCCCAATAAAGAAAGAGAACTTCAGACCCATCTCCTTTATAAATACTGATGCAAAAATACTCAATAAAATCCTCACAAGCTGAATCCAAGAACACATCAAAACTATCATCCATCAAGATCAAGTAGGCCTTATTCCAGAAATGCAGGAATATTTAAATATATAAAAATCCATCAACATAATCCACTATATAAACAAACTCAAAGGAAAAAAAAAACCACATGATCATCTCATTAGATGCTGAGAAAGCATAACAAAAATCAAACCCCTTCATTTTAAAAGTCTTAGAAAGATCTGGAATTCAAGGCCATTTTTAACATAATAAACATAGTAAAAATAATATGCAGCAAAGCAGTAGGCAACATCAAACTAAATGGTGAGAAACTTGAAGCAATCCCACTAAAAGCAGGGACTAGAAAAGGCTGCCACCCACTCTCCCCCTACCTATTCAATATAGTACTCTAAGTCCTAACCAGAGAAAACAAAAGGAGGTCAAAAGAATATGAATTAGAAAAGAAGAAGTCAAAATGTCACTATTTGCAGATGATATGACAGTATACATAAATGGCTCCAGAGATTCCAGTAGAGAACCTAACCTAAACATGATAAACAACTTCATTAAAGTGGCTGGATATAAAATTAATTCAAACAAATTAATAGCCTTCCTCTACTCAAAGGACAAACAGGCTGAGAAAGAAATTAGAGAAATGACAGCCTTCACAATAGTTGCAAATAATGTAAAATACCTTGGTGTGACTCTAACCATGCAAGTGAAAGATCTGTATGCCAAGAACTTCAAGTCTCTGAAGAAAGAAATAGAAGATCTCAGAAGATGGAAAGATCTCCCATGCTCCTGGTTTGGCATGATTAATATAGTAAAAATGGCCATCTTGCAGAAAGCAACCTACAGATTGAATGCAATCCCCATGAAAATTCCATGCAATTCTTCACAGAGTTTGAAAGAGCAATCTGCAAATTCATTTGGAATAACAAAACACCCAGGATAGCTAAAACTATTTTCACCAATAAAAGAATTTCTGGAGGAATCACTATCCCTGACCTCAAGTTGTATTACAGAGGAATTGTGATAAAATCTGCATGGTATTCATACAGAGACAGGCAGGTAGATCAATGGAATAGAATTGAAGACCGGGAAATGAGCCCACACACCTATGGTCACTGGATATTTATAAAGGAGCTAAAACCATCCAGTGGATAAAAGAGCATTTTCAACAAGTGGTGCTGGTTCAACTGGAGGTCAGCATGTGGAAGAATGCAAATCAATTCATCCTCATTTCCCTGTACAAACCTCAAGTCCAAGTGGACCAAGGACCTGCTTATAAAATCAGATACACTGAAAGTAATAGAAGAGAAAGTGGGGAAGAGCTTAGAACACATAGGCACAGGGTAAATTTCCTGAACAGAACACCAATGGCTTAAGGTCTAAGATCAAGAATCTACGAAGGGGACCTCATTAAATTTCCATGCTTCTGTAAGGCAAAGTGCACTAGCAATAGGAAAACATGGCAACCAACTGAATTTGCAAAGATCTTTCCCAGTCCTACATCTGATAGAGGGCTAATATCCAATATTTACAACGTACTCAAGAAGTTAGACTCCAGAGAACTAAATAATCTTATTAAAAATGGTGCACAGAGCTAAACAAAGAATTCTCAAGTGAGGAATGTCTAATGGCCAAGAAGCACCTAAAGAAATGTTCAACATCCTTAGCCATCAGGGAGATACAAATCAAAACAACCTAAAATTCTGTATCATACCAGTCAGAATGACTAAGATAAAAAACTCAGGTGTCAGCAGATGCTGGCTAGGACACATGCTGCCCTATGTTCATAGCTGCCTTATTTATAATAGTCAGAAGCTGGAAAGAACCCAGATGTTCTTCACTGAAGAAATGGATACAGAAAATGTGGTATATTTACACAGTAGAATACTACTCAGCTATTAAAAACAATGACTTCATGAAATCTTAGGCAAATAGATGGAGTTACAAAATATCATCCTGAGAGAGGTTTCCAGTCACAAATGAACCCACATGGTATACACTCATTAATAAGTGGATATTAGCCCAAAAGCTTGGAATACCCAACATACTATTCACAGACCATATGAAGGTCAAAAAGAAGAAAGACAAAATGTGGATGTTTCAGTATTTCTTAGAAGGGGGAACAAAATACAGGAGGTAGAGAGTGGGAGGAAGAGAGGTATGAGAGGGGCATGGTATACAGAGTGTCTGGAATTTGAACTCAGGTGTGTAGTAATGTGGGATGGAGAACAGGGGATAGCTACTAGCAAGTCTCAGATGCCAGGAAAGCAAGAGGCTCCTAGGACCCAACAGGGATGAGATTAGCTGAAATGCCCAACAAAGAGGAGTGAGAATCTGTAGAGACCATATCCAGAGGTCAGGCAAGGCCCCCACTGTGGCACAGCAGAATGCCTGGCATAGAGAAAGAGGTTCATTACCTGTGTCCCATGTCATTCAGGTTCCTTCCTCTAGCTCTTAGTCTGACTCTCTTATAGAGCTGACATAAAAAAATAAAACAACACCCCCCATAAAAGCCCACCTATGAAACAGTGTTATTTTATATGGTATATATAAATGATACCAAGGACTTTATTTTTAATTAAAAGTGTGGAAACAATTAATTATGTTTATTAATATAACCAATCAAAAGTACTTTAATCTAGACTTTATTATAAGCAAAATTTAATTCAAAAAAGGCTCTGCAAACAATTATGGAGCCTGAAACAAAACCATCTGTAACACAAAAACCTTTCTGGACTTGGATCAGTCAAAACATATTCTTACTAAAAAGAAAAGCTCCAAATTTGAATGTGAAGCATTTTCAGAACTCTAAAAGCAGGAGAAGAAATGATCAAGTTTTCAAATGAGCAAATATCTGACTTGCAACTTCATTAAAGAAAATATGGATTAAATTAAATTAAATAAAGCAGCTGGATGTTTATGGCACACACCTTTAATCCCAGCACTCAGGAGTCAGATGCACATGGATATCTGTGAGTTCTCGAGGCTAGCCTGGTTTACAGAGTGGGCTACACAGAAAACCTCTGTCTCTAAACCCAAAATAAAAAACCAAAGCTAAACAAAACAAATATGCTGATGGACAGTAGCACTGAAAAGATGCTTATACTGTTAGACCTGGGAGAAACGAGCTCACAGTAAGTCTGCATGACAGAGCTGTAAAGGGGCTCAAAGCAAAGCAAAACGGGCAGCTACCAAGGCCAGGATAGTGCATCAGAACTCCACACACTGCTGGCCACAAAGCAGTCCCAACATTTTTGAAGAAAAATAAAAACAGAATGCAATTTCTTTTCCTCCTCAACACCCCACTCCCATTCCAGGGTTTCACCCCTCCCCATCTCCTACACCTACTCCAGGGCCTCCTGTATGTTAGATGCACACTCCAGCACTGAGTCATACCCCAGCACTTAAGTTAAACATGCTACTATACAACCCAGAAAATCTAAGTATTTATCCAGGTGTGACTGAGGCCAAACCTCTAAGCAAATATTTATGGCAGATAATACATGACAGCATAGTAGCTTTAAATTGGATATGGCCCAACTGCTTTCAAATGGTGAGAGATGTAACATATCCACCCTGTGGCGTGCTTAGCAATAGATGTAAAGCACCGATACATGCAGAAACAGCTGGAAAGCATTCGAAAGAGCCAGCCTCAGAGTGAAATACAAGACATACTATTCATGGGAAATTCTGGCAGTTCTGTGAACAGAATGACCTTTGTCAGGATCTGGGGGAAAGAGAAGCAACCACATACAAAAGGGTAACAGAGATTAAATACACTTGTCAAAACTCACAGCACTATAAACTGGAAGTTAATTGTTGCATTTAATTATTTAATCACATGTTAGTTCTGTCCTGGGTGGCTATGGGACCATGGTATTATTCCTCAGTCCTGGGTCATGGCCAAAGCCCAGATGTTGACGCACAGGAGCAAAAAAGTTCTGTCTTCACTGCTCATTCCCTGCCCTCCATGCTGATACTTTTTGGGACAGGGAACCCTTTGCTGGCCACTGAGGAGTTGAACTCTGGAAAAAAAAATCACTTATGGGAGATTGCAGACAGGCTTTTAATTGTGCTCTAATGAAAACATGAACCTCTCCTTAGAACACAAGCTGAGTGGCACCTAAAAAACTGCTAAGCATGCCCATGCTTCCTGTACCTGAACCAGGCCATGGGGGAAGACACTCCACTTTTCTTTTGGGTTTTGTATTTGAGACAGGAGCTCATGTGACCAAGGTTGCTAGCAACTTGCTATGTAGCTGAGGATGATCTTGAACTCTTATTCCTCCTGCTTCCATCCCTTCAACTGTTGAGATTACAAATGTGAGCTATCATGCCTGGCTCTCAAATCCACCACCCCTCCTCCTCCTCCTCTTCTTTTTGGTTTTTGGCTTTTTAAGACAGGGTCTCTCTGTGCATCCCTGGCTGTCATGGAACTCTCTCTGTAGACCACACTATCCTCAAAGTCGCAGAGATCCACCTGCCTTTGCCCCAGGGCTGGTTTTACTTAATACAACAAAGAATGGGGTCAGAGAATAGGGAAGCCAGATTTATTCATGCTTAATCATATATTCTTCAGGAAAATAGTTCAGTTGGTAGTATCCTTTAAAGTGCAGTCTGTTAAGAATCAGCTGAAATCATTTCCAAACAAACAAAATCTATTAAATAGTCCCTATAGTTTAGCTTTTGCATTATAAAATTAATAATGACAACTTCATCTTTGCATACTGACTAGTCAAAGAAAACAGCAACCATAAAGCAGCCCTAGAAATAACAAAGACAATTTCATTTTAAAACAGAAAGTGAAAAAATTAAACAACATACTTTCCTTGCCAAATGCTGTAATGATAATAACATTTGAACAGGAGTTGGGATGCCTCGATTTGAATCCTATTAGGTTCTGTCTAACTCCACAGTAAGTTAATTTTATCCCACATAAGAAAATTGAAACTTAGAAGCAACAGCAACTAACTCAAAGACAAACAAAGGCCAACATTCACTCTCATCCAAATAGAGCACACCACTCTACACCCCTTCAAGAGGCAATCTCCAGGTACCACATTGTTTCGGTTTGAGAAAATGGCCCCAAGTAAGTTCCTATCTTTGAATGCTTGGTTCCTAGCTGGTGGACTGTTGGGAAGGAGTAGGAGGTGTGCCCTCGTTAGAGTAGGCATGTTCTTGTTGGAAGAGGCATGCTGTGGACTTTGAGGTTTCAAAGGTCTGTCTGTCAGTCTTTGTCTCTCTCTGCCTGTGGATCAGAATGTAAAGCTCTACATGACTTGTCCCGCACCATACCTGACTGCATGCAGCCCAGTGCTCTGCCATGATGATTAATGGATTAAGCCAGTGAAACTGTAAACAAGTCCACAATTAAGTGTTGTCTCCTCACAGCAACTGAATAGTGACTAAGACAACATATCCTCCACCACTTCCTCCTGCCAACTCCACCCCAAGTACATGACCAATAAACATTAGGGGATCATTGATCCACTACTATTATTTTGTTTGTTTTGTTTTCTTGTGAAAACGATGTAGTTTTTCACATCTTTTTTTTTACTGGATATATTTTATTTACATTTCAAATGTTGCCCTCTTTCCCAGTTTCTCCTCCATAAACCACCTATTCCATTCTCCCTCTTCCTGCTTCTATAGGGGTGCCCCCAACCCACCTACCCCCTCCTGCCTCCTCATCCTGACATTCTCCTATACTGGGGCATTGAGCCTTGGCAGGACCAAGGGCTCTTCTTCCCATTGATGCCCAACAAGGCCATCCTCTGCTACATATGCATGGGTACACCCATGTGTACTCTTTGGATAGTGGTATAGTCCCTGGGAACTCTGGTTGGTTGGTATTGTTGTTTTTATGAGGTTGTAAACCCCTTCAGCTCTTTCAATCCTTTCTCTAACTCCTCCACTAAGGACCCCATTCTTAGTTCTATGGTTGGCTATGAGCATCTGTCTCTGTATTTGTCATAGTCTGCCAGAGCTTCTCAGAATACATATAGATCAGGTTCCTGTCAGCATGCACTTCTTGGCATCTATAATAGTGTCTGGGCTTGGTGGCTGTACATGGGCTGGATCTCCAGGTGGGGCATATGGATGGCCTTTCCTTTAGTCTCTGTTTCAAACTTTGTCTCCGTATTTCCTCCTGTGAATATTTTTGTTCCCCTTCTAAGGACTGAAGCATCTGCACTTTGGTCTTCCTTCTTCTTGAGCTTCATGTGGTCTGTGGATTCTATCTTGGGTAATCTGAGCTTTTGGGCTAATGTCTACTTATCAGGAAGTGTATACTATGTGTGTGTGTGTGTTTTGTTTTGTTTTTTTTTTCTGTGATTGGGCTACCTCTCTCAGGATGATATTTTCTAGTTCCATCCATTTGTCTTGAAATTTCATAAACTCATTGTTTTTAATAGATAAGTAGTACTCCATTATGTACTACATTATGTATATCTGGGTTCTTTCCAAATCTTAGCTATTATAAATAAGGCTGCTACGAACATAGTGGAACATGTGGCCTTGTTAGATGTTGGAGAATCTTTTGGGTATATGCCCAGGATATAACTGGTATATACCCAACTGGTATAACTGAGACCTCAGGTAGTACTATGTCCAATTTTTTGAGGAACCTCCAGACTGATTTCCAGAGTGGTTGTACCAGCTTGCAATCCCACCAACAGTGGAGGAGTGTTCCTCTTTCTCCACATCCTTGCCAGCATCTGCTGTCACCTGAGTCTTTGATCTTAGCCATTCTGAGTGGTGTGAGGTAGAATCTCAGGGTTGTTTTGATTTTCAATTCCCTGATGACTAGTGATGTTGAGCATTTCTTTGGGTGCTTCTCAGCCATTCTCAGCACAGGCTGCAGACAGAAACCAGAAGACCCTGTCCTAGACTGCTCCTCGGATCCTGTGTCATGAGGGCTCCAGGTGGGTTCCTCTTGGGTCAGGAATTTGTACAGAAGCGGTGGTCTCACCTGTGCTCCGAGATGTGTCAGCACTTCTGTGAGACAGGCTCTCTCCCATTGGCATCTGGGTACAGAGTGCTCTGGCACTGGGCCAGCTCTGGGTGCAGGTGGAAACTGGAAGGATCCTGAATCCACTATTATTACTAATCTTCGTATGTATTCATAAAGCAAGGAAGTATTGTCATTTTTTTATACTTGAAGTGAAAGGTTAAGAAACTTACATCATTGTATGTTAATTAAAAACAAAAGGACTGGTGAGATGTTTCAGCTAGTCCAAGGGCTAGCCCCAGACCCAAGGAATGATGAACCCAAGAAGAGAACTGACTCTTTGTACCTCCCTGGGTACCAGAATGACATGCATGCAGCTACAGGCACATACACATAAAAGTAAAAATAAATTCTAAGTAATTTCTACACACAGTGGAGACTGGTTTT
The DNA here is from genome assembly GCF_963924665.1 of Micromys minutus. Taxonomy (NCBI): domain Eukaryota; kingdom Metazoa; phylum Chordata; class Mammalia; order Rodentia; family Muridae; genus Micromys; species Micromys minutus. The sequence continues at coordinate 22,885,574 of NC_137978.1, forward strand.
TCACCTGGAAGAGAAGAATTTCCAGCAATTAAGATGGCCCAGGACTGTGAGCAGAGTTGACAAGGAGGAATTAAAGGAGCTGAATGGGAAAAGTCAGCTAGCAGAGACAAGACTAACATCAGGACAGTGGTCTGGCCTAAAGATAAATTAGATAACCTATAGGCACGTAAGTAATACTTAAAACTACAAAATTCAATGCCTAGAACTTAAAGAAGTCTTTCACACAATGTCAATCAAGCCTTCATTGATGGTGGCAAACAAAGGTGAAGGGAAGGCAGTGAAGTCGGTGGGGAGCAAGCAGAGGAAGCCACTATGGAAATCAGTGAGCACATTCCTGCAAGAGCTGAGCTAGATCAGCTATGACTCAGCTGGGTCTGGGCATACACCCAAAAGGCTCCACATACTGCTATGGAGACATGTCTCATCCAAGTGCATTGCCACTCTATTCACAATGGATGGACCTGGAATCAGCTTACATGTCTATCAGCTGATGAGTAATGGAAGTGTGTTATGCATATAAAATGGAGTCATACTCAGTGTTAAGAAGAATGAAGTTATGAAATATGCGGCTAAATGGATGAAACTGGAAAAAACACAGTAAGTGATGCAACCAGGCACAGAAAACAAGCACATGCTTCCTCACACATGGATTCTAGCTTCAAATCTCTAATTCTGTGTGTTCCACCTGGAGTATCTACAGAAAGAAGCCATTGGGAGGGAGAGGCCTTAAGTGCATGGGTAGAAAACAGGTAACAAGAAAGCACAGAGAAGGGGTACTGAGTACAGAGATGCTTAAACAGGGAGGGCTGGGACAGGAGGTTAAACAATGCATGGTGTATGAAAAGCTATATGGAAACTTACTATCCTGTAGCCAACTTTTAAAATGAACTTATTAATAGAGAGCATTTCAAGGAAGATTTTTCTGCATGACTGGAAAAGCTGCTCACAGAAGCCAAAAGACCCCAAAAGCCCCTCCAAAACCATACCAGCCCTTGCCATCCCTCTTAGGTGCCCACCAGAACTAAACAAGATCTATTGCTGAAGACACCAGACCACCTGGATGCAAGATACAGACAGATGGAGCAGGAAAATTCCTCTGCTGGTTGGTTTTCACAGTCCTACAAAGTACTAAAATAAGCTACTGGGGCAAAAGGCATCAGGGTTCTTATCAAGCTGTAAATTTTGAATCTACCAGACCAGCCTGCCAAGAGAAGCGTGTCCACTTGCACCATAGTGGCATTACTGTTATAATAGGGGAACTATCTGCCCTCCCTGGCTGGATTTGAGACCCACTCCACAGGAGAAAATTCATGTTGGTTTTGTAAACCTTGTCAAAAACATACAGAAAACAAAACCTCAGGGGAGGGGGATCCACAGTATTGTTGTTTAACAAAAGAACATGGCATCAAGCTTCCATCTGAATATTTATGCTTACAGTCGTAGATAAACATTACACCTTAGTCAGAGAAGCCTCTCTTTCCAGTGAGCAATAGTGAAGATGTAGACTCCTGTCTATAAAACAAGATGGGAGTAACTGATTGATGAGTGGCAGGCTCTAAAGGAGATATTTCTCTTATCTCCTCCAAGGCTTGGGGACACTGAAGGAAAACAGGATAAAAGAATGATAAAAGGTTGTGAAATGTCATCATTCCTAGACAAGATACAGCCATGGCACTCACAGACTCACAGAAAGGTATACATGCCTGCACTGGGTCTAGACAAGAGTGGGCCTGTCAACAGTCAGGGATGGATGGAGCTCAGGGGGCTATTTGCTACTGTTAGATCTGGGAAGGGGGGAAACCAATGCCTTCACTTATGTACCCATTAACAACCCACCAGGAGAGTAGATTATCCAGGGTTCCACTATACTGCATTATCTAGGGATCTACTATATTGGGTTATCCAGGTTTCCAGTACACTGGGCTATCTAGGATTCTCCTTTATTGAGCTATCCAGGGTTCCACTATACTGTGCTATCCAGGATTCTACTTTAGTGGCTATCCAGGGTTCCACTATGGATAGTTTCAATCCAGTGGTCACAGGGATGGCACTGGGTAAATTAAAATGTCACAAAAACAAAAATAAAGTCATAATCTGGGAAGGGGAATGGCAGTGGAGAAAGTTGATTGCAATGGGGGTTAATAGGGTAGGGGGTGAGGTCAGAGAAGTCAGCATATATTATATACTTATAAGGAATTGTTAACTGATAATTAGTTCCCAAACACTGTTTATTTTATGTGTATGAATGTTGTGCCTATGTCTACTACATATTTCTCTGGTGTCTATGGAGTCCAAACAAGGATCAGATTCCCTGGAAGTGGAGTTACAGAAAGTGTGAGCTACCATGCGGGTGCTAGAAATTGAACCTGGGCCCTATGGAAGAGTAGCCAGTGCTCTTAACTGTGAGCCGTCTCCCCAGCCACACAAAATTAGTATTTTTAAAAGGTAGTGATATATCTACAGTCAGATAGAAGTGTAATAGAACTTATGGCTTTTAGCCCTGAATTTCTTTGAGAGCATTACCTGTCATCAAGTTTAATAAGGCAGTGAGAGTTCTTTGGTACAGGGAAGAGGAAGTACAACCCCAAACTGTATGCACTGAAGGCAATGGAACCATTGTCTTGTTTCTTATAAAACATTAATTAGAGACATTAAATATATTTACTAAATTGTAGGCACTCCATACATTTATTTTATAAGTCAACAGATTTACAATCGAATGACTAGCCTAATCCTATACTGTGACCCTATTTGAGTATCTAAACCCTACTTGTCAGTATAGTTATATTTAATTCAATATTTTTACTTACCTGATATTTAGGCCAATAAAATTTGTCCATGTGAAAATATAATCTCCACCAAAGACCATTCCGATATAAGTTATTAATATATTCTAAAAAGAAAAATGGTGCTATATTGTTATATAACTCTGAACTTTTGAAATCTATGTGTAAGAACACTCAGAGAAACGAGAAAGTACAAAATAAATAAGCATACAGTACCAACCAAGGTCTATCATCTGAGTATAACGAGTGGAAAAGCAGGAATAAGGGATCTCTACCATGAGCTTTCTCCATCTGTTTCTCTAAAGGACAAGCATTTTCTACATGAAGAATACTACATATCATCACCTTGTTCTGCCTAATGAAGCTTTCTAAAGCATAAGCTATGATTTGACAGCTTCCAAGTCTCCTTCCTTTCACATCCATAAGTCAACCCAAACCTCTCTACTTCCCTTGAGCTGTGAATGTCATATTCTTAGACCCTGGACTCTCCTAGATGAGCCTGTGAGACAAAACTGAGGATGTGTGTTCAAGGCCAGGACTGGGGAGCAGCTTGGTGCTAGAGCAGTTGCCTGGCATGTGCAGACCCCTGGGTTTGATCTGCAATATAAGGGTGGGTACAAAACACATTAAACCAAACTTCAAAACAGTCCTCATAATAAAATAACCCTTGGAAGTGGACTCAGAGATAATCAGCATTTTCTAATGGTTGTTACATAACAAACTTTCTTAGTGTTTGAGTGGAAAGACAAAATTAAGCATGAAGTAAATAAGGATATCAGGTATCTTAGAAAGGAATGTGATAGGACCTCTCTTTGGATGAAGTGACTTATATTCGTAGCATGCACAGGGAGCAGGAGGGGACAGAGAATCCAATCCTCACTGCTGACAACCAGAAATTAGGAAACACACAGGGGCACAGTAGAGTATGTTAAGCAATCGCTTCCACACAGAAATTACTAGAAAGTACCAAAGAGCATCATATTAACTCAAAACTAAGACTGTAACTCCTCATCTTTATGCAGCTAAGAGTCCAGGCTTTGCTATTTAGGATGTGATTTGGTATACCCAGGGCAGGGCTAAGAATTTCTATTTGTAACCAGCTATTCTAAGTGACTTTCCTATCATACTGAGGGAAACATGGGATCCAATCTAAGGATTTGTAAGATGGAGATCCTTACATGGAAGCTTAAGGCAATTTAAGAAAATCATGGCTGATCTCTGAAAGCTGAAATCAATACTATTTTAGAAGCTCCACTGTAGCTCACAAGACCATGGCCAGCCATGTCTTAGGAAAACTCCCATCTTTTACTTGTAAGAACACACAGCAGACAGAAGCAAAACCAACAGTGAACTAAGCACTTGAACAGTGAGTGAACTCCTCTGTTGAGCTTAAAAGAAACCAACAGAAGGTAGGCAGCACTGGGAAGCACAGCCAGCCACATGATCACAGTGGCATGGGTACCCTGTGCTGACCACGGTGGAGCATGGACAGCCATGTGATCATGGCTGCTGACCATGGCAGAGTGTTCCAAAAATCTAAGCAAATCAACTGAGCAGTTCGATTAATTGTGGGCTTTTCCTGCCCATCTTTCTCCTAGGCTAAATATATGGTACCAATTCTTGTTCTTGCTATCATCTGCTCTGCTCTGCTATGCTCTGGAAGTATGCACAAAGCATAACACATCTGAGAAGTAACTTAGAGTTGGCTCTATACAAGCTTTCTGAGAGATTTCATGCAACTGACTTGTTACATTTGGAGTTCCATTCATGTCAAACTCTGACTCCATGATGGGGAGCTACAGATTGTCAGGAGTTTTAACCCAGTGTAATTTCTCTTACATTCAATAAGTCCTACTCCATCAGGGTACAGATAAGAATCTAAAGATAGCTCCAATCTTCCCTCTGCATTCCCCTCCCCTCCCTCACTCTAACAAGGGTATCAGAGTAGCAACTGCCCTCCTCTTCCAAAATGATCCTAGACCTGCCTCTCTTGGTCTGATCTTTTTCAGAAAGCAAGCCCACTTTGCTAATTGCTGAAGAATCTGAGCATCTAAGGTATTCTTAAAAATGAAAAGCTAGAACCACTAACTCTGATAAAAGAGGTCCCAGGTTTTGATTAGCCTTAGCAATACCAGGTTAATGGTTCTTCCTTAAATAAAATGGATCAGGAGAAAAGACACCCCTGGGAATGTCAGGCACAGCTTCTAGGAGCCTCAGACATAAGAAATCCACAGGCATATAAGGGCAATGCAGACATAAAAAACCCACCTTGATTAGCTTCTGGCAAACTTCGCCTCCCAAAGAAAGTTAGCACTTGGAGCACAACAGCTCTCACTGGGGACTGAAGAGATGTGTCTATCACTTTGTCACAGAAATAGTCTCCTCCCTTTTCTTCCTCCATAGTAACTGATGTGCCTAATTTTTCCCACATTCCCCAGAGCTAAGTCACCTTCAAGTAGAGGCTATGTATGCCCTTGCTAAGTTCTTACAAACTGATTGAGAAGTTACCACATGTCAAGCTACTAAGCCAGCAAGTATGAATAAGGCTGAGTCTTAGGTTACTGACAGACTCCTTTTGAAATGTTATAATGTTATTACTTCATTAATATTGCTGTGCATATGACAGGGAGGGGCACATGTGCAATTAGAGGACAATTCTGTGGCATCAGCTGTCTCTGCCTACTTTTACATGAATTCTAAGTCTCACACTCAGGCCACCAGGCTTACACGGCAAGTGCATTTACTGGTGGGCCACCAACTTGTCTCCATAACCAAATTTAATTAAGGGTTTCTTTTCTTAATTATTTATTTTGGGAGGCACTCACCCCACGGTATGTAAATGAGGTCAGAGGGCAAATTGTTAAGAATCAATTCTCACCTTCTAGTATGTGAGTTCTAGAGGACACAAGTCATCAGACTGGGCAGCAAGCATGCTTACCAGCTAAGCCATCTCACTGGCCCTAGATTTTTAATTTAGAGGAATGATTTTTAAGTAAAGTAGATTCCAGAAAAAAAAAAAAAAACCCAAGCAAACAGTATTGCTATTTCATCTCACCTTAATGCAGCCAACTATTGTTGTGGTGAGAGCAGAGTTATACTGAGTACAGAGTACTGTAGCATACATCAAGATGAACCTAGGACAGAGAAGGAAAGGGTCTGTTACTGGCTAGGGCTTACTGTCCCACAGTCTCTCACTAAGAGAAATAACCACTGAGGGCCATGTAGGCTCTGAGCAACTGAGAGCTTTTCGTGCCTCTCAACAGCTTCAGATTTTTGAAACTGCACTGAAGAGAAACATGCATCTATTTTCTGATTGAGGGCTTTTCATACTACCAAAACCATGAACAGCTCATTCATAATAACAAGGGCTCTTTAAAGAACACCCTTCCTGCTAACTCATATAAGCCAGACAGAAATGCTCAGGGCTCACAGGCCCCTGTCATCTGGGCACTTGCCATTATGATAAAGTGACCCATGGCCAGGGTGAAGGCAGGAGAGCTTCTCAATAATGGAAGAAAACAAAATGAGAGTTTCAGAGGGGATAGCAGGTCTGCTCAACAGCTACCCAACAACATTTCTAACACTCAGATCACAGAGGCTTTTGAAGCCCTGTCTCGCCATGTGCAATTCCAGTCATGAGCTGCAACCAAACTGACCAGTGAAAACACAGCTGGGAACTACGGAGACCCTCTCCCTTCTACACAGAAGTCAAGCAGCCCCAAACTGAGATGCCACCACTGCCAGCCACTAACTAAGCAAACTTAGATAATTAAGCTCCAAGCCTGCTTTCTTGTATGTAAGGGTCAATGGCACGTCAGATGTCAGTGTTGAAGAAAATGAAATGATATAAATAGAATTATGGTGGCTGCTATCTCACAGTGGGATGGTGAATAAACATCCATTTCATTTCTCCACCCATCTGTGCATGGCGTCAGTTTAGCATATTCCCAGAGAAATATGAAGCCACCAGAATCTAGAAGGCGACACACTCAGGAAACTAAACAAGACACTCAGAAACAAGGGAGAAGAACTCTAGAACAAATTTCTGAAACCTACTTCTCTAGGAAATGGTCTGATAAGAATGTATGAAAGGCTTACCCCATCACACAGGAGAGGGTAAACTGCAGCAGGAACAGGGTGTCGGCCCAGCCCTCAAACTCCATTGCCTGAAATACACAAGAAAGCATTGGGTTTCAGAGCAGGCCCTCCAAACAGCTCTCATTCATTAACTCAAGTCCTGTGCAGTTGTCACCTCCCTGCTACAGCATTCCAAGGACTGAGAGTAATACACAAGAGTTTCAAATGTTGGGGGATAGAGAGCCTGTTTTCTTTAAAGGTGTGGCCACTGATAGATGGTCTCAGACCCATGAGTTTAAGGGCAAGACAAATTGCTCAGCTTCTAAAAGGGACAGGGAATATGAGCTTGGCAGGGAAGGAATACTGGAGATATGGTCTAATGATAAAGAACAGTTGATAGTTTTCTAGAGGACCTGAGTTCAATTCGCTGGAGGGGTGCCTTCAGGAAATCTGACATTCTGTTACACACACACACACACACACACACACACACACACACACACACACGAATAAAGCTAAATAAATTTATAAAAAAAGAACATTTACACTATGGAGTACTACTCAGCTATCAGAAACAATGACTTTATGAAATTCTTAAGAAAATTGATGCATTTAGAGAATATCATCCTGAGTATGTATCCCAGTCACAAAAGAACAGACATAATATGCAGTCACTGGTAATTGGATACTAACCCCAGAAAGCTCTGAACACCCCAGAAACAACTCACAGACTATATGAAGTTCAAGAAAAGAAAAAAAAAAGAAAAGAAAAAATATTATGCTTAATCCTTACACACTAAGAAAACTTTGACTAATTCCAGGTTCCATCCTGTTTTACATGTACTTTATGCTCACTGTAACTAGTAAGATCTTAATGCACACTATCAAACCTTTAAAAAAAAAAAACCAAGCACTGACAAAAATGTATTCCTATACTTTTATGCAAAAATGCTTAAAATTTGTACATTTATCTTTGTTTTTTAAAATAAAGTTGTTAAAAAAAAGAAATTAGGAGTGGGATGAAAAGGGAAAAAGTGGGATGGATATAATCAAAATAAATCCTATGCATGAAATTCTTTAAGAATTAATTAAAACAGTATATTATAAAATAGAATTGCAGATATGTGTACTTGAATCAATTTTTAGATCTGCCCCTTTCTAGCCTGAAATGTAGAAGAGACTTTAAACTTCCCCATTCTGCTTCTAAAGAAAATAATCTTTCCTTAAAGACACAAGTCACGCCTGCCTAAATGTGCCGTTTTCTTGCAGGTGGCTGTTGACCAAAGGCTTTGCTGACCCACTGTAGTGCACAGAAGCTCAAGTTCAGCCTTAAGCTGCATGTGTAGCAGAAGCCAATCTGAAGAAAACTGGTTAATGAAATGTCTCCTCCTTGGAAGCTGTTATTCTCTTGTTTTTGTTGATTGTTTTAAGCCAAAATTTAAGAAGCCAAAAAAGAGTACAAAAAAAACCCACCAATATGAAGTAATAACAACAATAATCGAGACATGCAAAGTACATCATCACTATTACAGGTAAGACAAAGCCAACTGTATACCAACCTACACATCCCCTGCTTATCACAATCAAATGATGGTCCTTCCTCCTAGCACTGGACACTTCTGAAGTACTTCTGCTGGCATGACAGAATGAAGACATTCTAAAGGTACACAGAGTCTCTCAATCTGCTGTTAGGATTATTGAAACAATGGGCCCAAAGAAATTGAAATTTTCCTAAGAATCTCATGCTGAGTGGATCACAGGCATCTCTAACTCCAGTCCCAAGGGTTTCAATGCTCTCTACTGGCTGGAGTTCAGTACCATTAGGATAGTTTTGCTGTCTAACAACTTTGGATAGAACAATTGTATGGTACACATTCTTCTGAGTCTTTCTCCTTACGCTGGCAAAACCCTGATTAATCTGAGTCCTGCAAACTTTGTCATGTATAACAGCAATCCACTCTGAGCATATAAATATATTGTCTGTTGAATTGCTCTCAAGGGACTTCCATTTGCACTGTTCCCACATAATTTGTTCTATAAAAATAAAGCCACAGTGAACCTCTGTGGCCACATTCTCATTTATCTTACGTAAAACTTGGACCAAGACAGATGGTTTCTTTTAGTGAGTTTGTCTTTACTTTATAAGGAACTGCCAAATTGTTTTCCAAAAGTGCTGCACTATTTTACATCCTCACTAGCACTGTTTGGGATTCTCACCGCTCTACCTTCTGACACACTTGCAACTGTTTTGGGCCAATCTACCAAGCAGTGAGTGGTCTCTTGTAATCTTAATTTGTATTCCTATATTGACTAACAAATATTTCTAACATGTACTTAATATTAGTATTTATTTTATGAAACATCTGCCCCAATATCCTGCTCTGTGTGTGGGACATGTACATACCCAAGTGTCCACCTGCACAGCCTGTATCTGCACATGCAGCCATGCAGAGGCCAGAGCAAGCAAGGCCTATATTCTCACTCCACCTTACCACTTAGAGACAGGGTCCCTCACGGAACCCTGGAAGCTCCGTTTTTTAGCTCCACTTGTCTCTCCCATATCAGGTTAGGCTTTAGTATACATAGCCCTGCCTGTCGCTGTTGTTACTTTGTTTTGTATGTGGATGCTGGAGATCCAAAGTCAGGTTCTTACCCACTGAGCCATCTCCCCAGCCCTTCTAAATATTATATGTATGTATTTGTGGGAAAAGAATTCACATGCCATATGTTCGAGTCAGAAGAAAATTTAGGGAAGTTGGTGTCTACGTCTACTATGTGGGTTCCATGGATCAAACTCAGGTCATTGGTTTTGGTGGCAAGTACCTTTGCCCTCTAAGCCACCTCTCTGGCCCCTCCAAAATCTTATCTTCCAGTGACTGGTTTCTACAAGTTTTTAGATACTTTCTCAGTAGATATCTTTAAGTGTAAGTCACACCCATGAGCACACGAACCACCTGAGAGGGAATGTCATCAGCATTGTACCCCTGAGCTCCTTCTCTCAGCTCTGAATGTGCGTGTACAGTTCTGACTTTTGGAGGCACTGTGCAAAGAACAGTTCATTCATGTTTGACACTGGCAAAAGTAGACCAAAACAGTCAAAGTACTGCTTGGTACTCATGGAGGGCTTCTACCTAAATCATGCTATTTAGCTGTCAGAACACTGTGTGAGACAGACTAAAGGTCTTATCCCCAGAGGACAACACTCAACTAATAGCAGGTCACCAAACTAATATAGATAGGCCTGAGTTTCCAAACTCCAAAGCTTAAGGCTCTCTTTATATAGAACACTAAATTTTATTCCAGTAATGAATAATCAAAGGTGACAAGGAATTCTCCTGGGATCCCTGCTCCTTTCTCTAAGTATCTGGCTTGTCCTTGGAGAAAGTTAGTCAGCGTGCAATATTCTGGCTTTAGCACAGAAATAGATCTTTGGCTGTAACTATGGCAAGAAACAGCCACTTGAAAACACAGCTGCAGGATAAATATGACCTACAACAGTCCCCACAACATGCAAAGGCCTGCTCCCTCTGCCACAAGAGGGCATTAGAGAGGAAGGAATGAAAAAAGGAAGGACGGAGAGGGAGAGCAATAAAAGCTACTCCTTACTAAGTGTCTCAACTATGCACTAAACTCAGGAGCACACAATTACCCAGCCAGTAGGTGTGTGTCCTGCCCTATAGCCTAGTCATCCCATCTGCACTGAGCAAGAAAGAAAACCAGGAAAACTGTAGAGAATGGAAAGGGAAAGAAGCCATTATGGTCCACTCTGCATTTGCTGCTGGTTTAAGAGCCAAAGCTTTCAACACAGCTGCTAAGACGCTAAAACACTCTTATCCCAAACCCAGGTTTTAAAAACAACAAATGGTTTGTGCTTGGTTTGGGCCAGAATGCATGCAGTGTTTGGGTTTGCCCATATTAGCTCTCCTCCTTCAAGTAAACCTGAACAAGGCTTCTCCAAACCACTTTATACTTTTGTTATAAGATAATCTGAGTCTTACTGTGTATCCCTGGCTAGTCTACAGCTCTATGTAGGCCAGGCTGACCAGAACTCTCAGAGACCTTCCTCTGTTTCCCATGTGCTGGAATTAAGAGCATGTACCATCGCTCTCAGCCAATGTTTTATTTAATTAAAAAATTAATTTGTAAACACTGCTTAACCTTGTCAAGGAGACTTTCTGGAAGAAAGCTGTCTATGAAGACTAATGTACTGCCTACAACTTCTGACCACTTGGAATGACTGGGGTGTCGCAGGCCCAGAGACGAATTACCTTTTCTCGGGCTAGCTTTAAACCAGAAACAGCCACTCTTTGTCCAGCTCTGTGTAGGAACTAACATCACATGACTACCAAATAACAACTTTTATTAATGTAGCAGACTAGCTTCCACCAACACAAAAGCTAAAGTATCACGAGACAAACTGTAGACCTCACCCATCTTCTAGAAACACCTCCCTGATGTGCCCCCAATAATGCAGTTAAACTTGTCTTGATTTATGACTTCCATTTTTTCCACACAACCATAAAACTTCATGACATCACTTCCACACTGGAACATTATATTTAGGGTTGCATAAACATGTGCTCCTGGGTCATGGTCACTGAAATTTGACTCTAGAATAAAGTTCCTTTCGTTCACTGTAAGGTAAGCACTTGTTTCTGCACTAACAATCTTCAAACCTGGTAAACTACATTTTTTGAGAAATGTAACTTCAAGAGCTCCCATATCATTCACACACACACACACACACACACACACACACACACACACACACACACATTCTCTGAGTTCTCTTTATAAACTCACTAACTATAATGTACACTAGACTGCTAACTTGCCATGTGCTGTGTGTGTAATTAAAGCAGACTCTAGAAGCTAAGGAGCCTCTCCTGTTCCAGAGTTGAGTATGTTTACTTCAAGTGTGCTCCGGGGCCACTTGTGCAGAGACAGGCTGGCCCCCAGCTTTGTACCTGGGAGAGGAAAGAACAATGAAGCAGCCCAAGATTAAACACTGTGTCCTTGCAAACAGCTAGAAGGTGAACCATTTCCCACAAAGATGATTATTGTTTATCCCACGATATCAAACATAGAACAAAGGCCTATCTGGCTTTTTCTCCTGCCAGTTGGGCCCTTTGGTGACAGACTGCTGAACTGTTCAAGTCTGGAAAACCATGTTTCCACCAAAGTTGTGGGACTATCAGCCACCCTGTCTTTGTTCAAACTGACCAATCTCTTTTAGAGAAATTTAGGGAAAAGAAGGCCCCTCAAAGATCCTTAAAAACTGGAGTCTCAAGAAAGACTGAATCTCCAGATCTGGAGTCCCCACTTTGTTCTGTAGGGGGTCTTTCTCTGTGTGCCTCACTGTGTTTCCTCACCTTCAAAGAAACCTTTCATCACAGACTAATCTGCCTGCTGCCTGTGAGATTTCTCTTGCTGCTACTTGATGCGTTTGAGTTTCTTATGCGTTTTAATTCTTAACTGGCAGAGAAATTTAATCTGATCAAGACTCCTTAACAGTAACACATCCCTGGAGAAAACCTCAACCAGGAACTCCAGTGAACAGTCTTAGCTTTCCCAGCCATTTCTGTGGCTGTCTATAAACCCTCACTTTCTGGTGGTCCTTGGTTGCTGTCTCTACCGGGTTACTCCCATTGTCTCTGCTGGGCACCGAGAACATCTGCTTCAGTGTTTTGCTTTCTGTTGCCTCTTCTACCTGCTACTCACTATTGATTCCTTTACTTTTGTTTGCTATATTTTATAAACTGACCCTTCACAACTGCAAGCACTACCATAACAGATACTCTCAAGTCAACATGGAACAAACACTCACTTTGCCCCATCCTCATTCTGAAATTCTTTTTTCCTTTCCTTTTTGTTTACTCTTTTCTTAAATCAAGGTCCCAAGGGGTGCAATTTCTCAGATCACTGTCTCCTCCCACTGTACTATCATACACTACTGGAAAGACAGCATATCCTAATTTTTCCCTTATTCCTCTATACAGAAACTCTTACTAGATCAAATGTAGTTCAGGGTGGGGTGTACCTCAATGGCAGACCACTTGCCTAGCAACATGAGACCATGGGCTCAAGCCCCCATTTGCCACCATCCATCCAAAAGGCAGAAATTCAACTTCTGACTCTGCAATTATCTTTCTGGAGGCCACGAAAATGTTGTTTGACTTGTGTATTACAGGAGGAAAAGGCCATTCCAGCTGCCTTTTGTGAGGACAAACAAAGAGAGTTTAAGAGCACCTTAAATATGTCCAGAATATACAGACAGACATAGTGCTCTCTTAGGCTCTTCGACTGTGATCTCTCAGTGGTGGGTTTGCACGAAAACTTTTATTCATCATAAAAACAGGAAGTACAGATGGCACAGTGACTACAAACTTTGTCAGTCAGGAAAAAAAGTGTTTAAACAAAACAAAGGTTCTACGCCTTGAGAAAACTGGTAAAGGGCATTATGAAGAGGGTCATGCTGTGCGGTACAGAACTGACTGGGAACTGTGCTACACACAGGCCTGCAGCCCTCAATGTTCAGTGACAGCTGGCATTACAGATGCTTCCTTAAGTGTCGCTCTGTTTTGAAAGAATTTTCCAGTTCTACAGGTGCTGCTGGCCCTGTGCCATTCAGACTTCCAAGACCAGGACTATCTCACCACACTCAAAGGCAAAGTGCAAACAAGCTAACTACTTCTGGAAATCAGGCACACTTGGTTTGGATAAGAAATTTTTGTTTTGTTTTTTGAATAAGTTTTTGGTTAAACAAACGAAACTTTGTTCTTTCACTGCTTGGTTATTTAAACTGGCAGAATAGGAAGTGTCTATGAAGGAGGCATTCATGAGCCCTCTGCAGTATGATCTCCTGCACAAAGTCAAGCCAGCAAGAGCAGCCACTATTTTGGCAGGCAAAACTAACTGAGAAACAGAGAGACAGAGACAGACAGACAAGACACAGAAAGAACACAGAAAAAGGAAGGAGAGGACCCGATGGTGGGAAGAGAGCATGTGAGGGTGTGTTCACAGGGAGTGAGGGGGAGCAGGGGATAGATATGACCAATATACATTGTATACATTTTGAAATTTCCATGGACATACATAAAAACTTTTTGAACACTTTACTGGCTTCTATTTTTTCATAGTTTCTTTATATAAATAGCCAAAGAAAATGTGAGCATCCCTGCACTACTTGGCTCTGGGGTCTAGTGCTGAGAGCAGTTTATCAGCCATGACTGTCAAAGACATTGGGCTCACACCAGCTGTTGGAACAGAACCTAGTGCCCACACCAGCATCGTACCCAGTGAATATGCTATCGGCCTGACTCATTTTACATGTGTCAAAGCAGAGTGAGAGCAAAGAGGGGACCTACCCAAAGTCAGGCAATGATCAGCAACGAGACCAGAGGCTACCAATCTTCTACCTTACGTCAAACTCTTCATGACTTCTTTTTATCAGCAGAGGAAACTCCAGAGGCCTGTGTCTACATCTCAGCCTAACTCAGACTGGAGCAGGGAGCAGGACAGTGAGGAGAACGAGAGCACTGGTCTTAGAACAAAAAAATGGATCCTCTTTGTCCCTAATTTCTTTGTTCATGAAAAGCAAAGCTTCCCTGGCTCTCTGGCTTCTCAGCTACCCATGTTCTAACCATGGATCTACTCTTGCATCCGTCCTGAACTTATGGTAAGTTCTCCCTTGAATGTACCTTCAGACTCCTCCCCTGCTTTACTCAGTCAGGGTCCCCCTCACATATCCTGCTTTCTACTAATTTAGACAGTGCTAAACACTTTCTCCTCAAAGCTCAGAACCTGAGTTACTCTCCAGAGACTCACACATTGCTTCTCAGTCCATTCACTTCAGAGTCGGCTCGGATGAGCCTTGTAAAGTTACTTTCCCCAGCCATGTTTTTCATCATTCCCTTTTTGACTGATCTTTCTTCACAGTTCTTACTACATGATTCATGTACAATCTGTTTTACCTACTGGAATCAACGCTCCACTTAAGCAGGAATGTGGTCTTCCTTTACAGAGGAGCACCCAGCACATAAGCACTTGAAAATGTGCTGGCTGTGAACCAATAAGAGCAAAGACACAATGCAGCCTCTGCTCTCCTTCACTCATTCACCAGCACTGATGCTTCTGACAATGACCTGAAAGAAGGGATTAAACTACTACTGAACTTTGAAATATGTAAAACTTCTGCTATAACGTCTACACAAACTGTCATCATTTTGGAGTGAAGACACACGTCCTCTGGCTAATAAATAGTTCCAAGAAGCTACAAGATTCTAGTCAATACCTGATGGAAACTCCATCTTTGCTAAGTCCTTAAAGGGCATAATCATGTTAACTCACCACTGTCTCAAGTACATCTTGGCCTTGAGACTTGTAGCCTGTTCTGTTCTCTGCTGAGGAGCATGTTTTCTTCTTTCACACCTTTGTCCTAAATCTCAAGAGTTAAGGCTGCTTCAACCAGAGTCTACTAGAAGGAAGCAGACCACTATAGACCATGGCCTTCAGAAGGAGTCTTACTTCCCAACCTAAGGCAAGCTTTTAAATGTCTCTGAATCTCCTTCCGCATTGACAAAATAGTGATAATTCAAGCTTCCTACAGCTATTAAGAAAACTAGATTACATTTTGTGTCAGTGACTAGTACATAATAAGGATCCAAGAAATGTTAGTTTCCCTTTAAAAGCAGAGAATAGTTACTTAACACTGTTAGTCAAAGCAATAGCAGTATCTACTTTAGGGCCATATTTAGGCTTGCTGGTAGCCAAGCTACAGTTCATTAGAGCTGTATTCATATTCAGAATGATCTGAAATAGCTCTTTGAAAGAATGGTTTTGAAAAACGGAGCAAAACAAAAAGCTTCATAAGTTGCCAAGGTTCGGTTTCAACTTTAAGAGTTTATCAGTCTAATTTCAAAACCTTCTGTTCAAGCTCCCATTGCTACATGGTCTGCTGCCCTAAGAAAGCATAATCAACATGTTTATTCTGAAGCCTGGGTCCAAGCAGCAGAATTCTGGGACATATCATTGGCAAAGTTTTGCATTTCCATTGAGTCTGTAAAATAACAAAATTATACAAGTTTTTCTAAAACTGTGGGTTTTTCTAGGATTAATTTTGCTATTCAATTTTGCATTTATTTAAATTTTTGCATAAAATTGGTTAACTACTATATGAGTTGCTATTCATCTGGTGAAGGCACCATACAATCCTAAGTACCTCCAAAGGTGGGATTTAAGCAAGGATGGCAACTGTCAAAGAAACAGAACTTTCAAGTCTCAAGAGTTTTACTACTTCAGAATCTTATATTTTTCAGTGATACTTTGCTTTCATTCCCACTTTACAGCTTAATAAAAATGTAAAAATTCCTCCCTCTGAGCCTAAGAGAATATCATGGAAGAGGGGTGGATAAAATCTAAGTGTCAGAGGGTGAGGAGGAATAGTGGGAAGCCCTCCTGAACATATGATCATGTGATACTCAACAAACATCAGGCTTGGTTACCTGCACACGCCTGTACAACATCAGACCTTTCAACATTCCATCATGAATGGGAACAGAGTTTAAGAGTCCCCACCTCTCCCAGAGTACCTACCAGCTGCTAGCAGCTACAGGAAGGAGGTCATTTCCTTTATAAATGTAGTACTGGGTAATAACCCATGGTCCAGTAAATAACCCATATCACATACTAGTACACCTAACAAATCTCAACAGAACATAAGACACACACACACACACACACACACACACACACATACATGCAGAGAGAGAGAGAGAGACAGAGAGAGAGAGAGAGACAGAAACAGAGACAGAGAGAGACAGAGACAGAAAGACATGAAAGCAGCAGGGGATCTTGTTGACAGAAGTGGTTAGACAGGAGTGGGAGGGGATTACAGATAAGATTACATATTATCAACACAGTATACACGTACAAATGAATCAGCAACAATGTTTTAATGTAAGCATTCTTTTTCTGTACTGGCACAGAGAGCTATTTTAAGCCATTTTAATATTTAAAATGCTTATACCAAGAAGAGAGGTTAGCATGGCATCAGCAGGCTAAAGATCTAAAGAGTAAATTCTTAGAGTAAATTCTGTGGTCACTTAACAAGCATGCTTCTTTCTAACAACCCAAAAGTCTATCTTTTTCTATCATAAACAGTGAGTAAATAGCCATAATTACAAAGGCCTACCTTCTGTGCATCTCCTGTGAAATACGCAATGGCCAGGGTGGGCAGAATCATGAACAGTGCATTGTAATAGAGCAGACCATATTTTCCCAGCTCCTAGATGATAAACAAGTATTTCAGTTGGTTCTAGAAGATAGGTATATTTCAACATAAAGAGATTACTATTCCAATTACATATGTATATAAATAATGTGGGGTGACTTTTAAAGTTAAATAACTGCATTTAAGTCTGAAATACAGCCCCGGGTCTCTTTGTCACAGGACTAAAGCTGACTGGCTCATAATTATAAGCAGCCCTGAAGTTACAGTTCTGATTTACTAACGCCATCTCAGTGTGGCCATACTGGCCCCAGGCTAAACCAAGTAACAGGTAAGTCTCAATGGAACAATGTGCCTCTGTGTGATGCCAGGAAAAGGCCAACCGTGAGACGGCATGACCCTGGCAGCAGCTGTGCATGACACAGAGCACAACCTAGGCTAGAGCAGAGGTTATGCAGGGCACAAGTACAGACACTATCCATGTACCACAAATGCCAACACTCTTGGTTTCTCTCTTTCCATTCTAATGACTTTCAATGTCAATCTCTATGACACCACAAGTTGTTCTAATACCAGATCTCACTATATAGCACAGGCTAGACTTGAACTCACCATTGTCTTGGTTCAGGACTCCTGAGTGCTGGGATTACAGTGTTGCTATCACATGCAGATTCATTTATTCATTCATTCATTTGTTCCCTAATTTATCTATTTATTTATTCATTTATTTATTTAGGCAGATGCTCACACATCTCAGGCTGCTTTCAGACTCACTTTATAGTTGAGGATGAAGCTGACCTTCTGATCTGTGCCTACAACTGTAGATTTCTGGGACTCATCTGCCTCATGTGGTACTAGAGACTAAACCAAGGGCTTCATGCATGTCAGAAATGCAATACATGGCTAAGCTACATTGGGCATGATAGCACATGCCTTTAATTCCAGCACTCAGGAGTTCAAGTTTATTTTACTCTATGTAGCAAGTTCTAGACATCCAGGGCTGCACAGTAAGATTATATCTCAAAATTAATTAATTTTCAAACCTAACTCCAAAAAAATCAACTTAGCTATACTCCAAACCTGTAAATAAGCTTAGAGTTTTAATACAAGTTAGCCATAGCCATTTCCAAGTGTGGAACTGAAGAGATCTCTTCAAAGACTAAAATACTCAGAAACCTTTATTTTCTTCTAGGTTTTGGGATATATTCTAAACAATGATGTCCAAAACAGTAGTCATTAGCCTAGCTAATTCAATTACATTACACAAAACCACTAGTTTAGTTTCTCAGATATACCAATCACCTTTCCCATTCCCAGAAGCCATGTCTGTAATGAGAACAGAGATAGTACCTATCATCACAGAAGCCTCTGTTGGGCAGTTGGGCTCCAGAGACCTGAGGATGCTGGTTCAGTGTGGAACAGGCCTTAGTATCCACTTTGTGCAATAGCAAATGAGCTAAAGGTAACATCAGTGTAAGGCCAAACTGCTATCTTTCCTTTTTAAAAAGGATAAGAAATGGTTACTAGTAACTTCAGATAAAATGATATCATCACATAGACACCAAGTAGCAAGTGGAGGTTAGCAGGGGCTTTAAAGAAAGTGTGAGCAAAACATTTGTAGTGTCTTTAGTGGAGGAACCAAACAAACAACAAAAACCTGCTAAGAATAAGGAAGCCAGTCACACAGCTGACAGCCGCACAGCCTGTGCTCTTCTCTTCTGGGGGAGAGGCAAAATCCTGGCCAACTGGAAATGACCTCAAAATAACTGCCAGGAATCCACACAAGTCCACCACTCTTGAACAGGATTTTGTTTTTAACCTGTCATCTGAGCCCCAAAATATACTTAAAGTAATTTCAGAAATACTCTACACAAACTAGAACAGACAAGAAACCAAATGGGTAAGGCCATCTTACTAAGATAAGTAGAAGCAGGAACACATGTCAGTTACAAGATTCAGTTACGAGATAAGCACATATCAACTGCTCAGGAACAACAAAGTGCCATCTGAGATGAATATTGATGTGAATCCTCGAAAGGCCCATTAGGAAATTGAGGAGAACTCCTTCACTAAGAGCTCTATGACAAAGAAGCAGAAATCCAGATAGCTATTTTCTTATAGTAACTTAATCTTATAATGCAGCCAACAACACAGGCCTCAAACACCTGGTTTCTACAAGTCTGGACTGATGTAAGTTGCAACTGAATGTGTCTCTATGTAGAAGATGAGAGCAAGCAAGAGTACTGTGGAAAGCAGTTGTGTGCTCACTGCCAATGCAAGGCAAGAAGCTGAGGCCTGGGCCCAGGACTTCAGTGCTCTCTGAGGGCAGGCCCAGCACACCCTAGCACTCAAAGTCATCCTTCCCACAGCCTCTCCCAGCACTCACTGGCCAACTGCCCAAATGTCCCTGTACTTCTTTCTCACCCGAGGCCCCTCACTGAGTCTTCTAGAATATAACCGTAACCATGAAGACATTTTCTCTGTGAATATTTCTTCTCCTACTTTATTCTAAGTCAACATTTACACACCTCCTTCTAGAAAAGCCAGCATTACAACCTAATTTGACTTAAAAGAGATTTCATCATCGTTTTGTTTTCTTATTTTTTTGGTTTTTTGTTTGAGATAGTGTTTTACTCTACAGCCCAGGATGGCCTCATTATGTAGCCCTGGCAGATTTTGAACACAGTGATATCCTCCTGCCTCAATTACCTGAGTGCTGAGACTCCAGGCATTAGCCACAGTGCCTTGCAATCATAAATTTACTATATTAGCATGAACACATACAGAATACCTTCAGAGAGTGCCTATGTTCTTCCAACTCTCCTAAGTACATTTCTTTCTTTCTTTTTTAAAGATTTCTTTATTTCATGCATGTGAGTACACTGTCGTTGTCTTCAGACACCAGAAGAGGGCATCAGATCCCATTCCAGATGGTTGTGAGTCACTATGTGGTTGCTGGGAATTGAACTCAGGATTTCTGGAAGAGCAGTTCGTGCTCTTAACCACTGAGCCATCTCTCCAGCCCCTAAGAATGTTTCTTTATTCCAGTTTCCCACCATCTGTGAGCATCCAATGACAAAGATGTAGAGTGCTACTTACTTTTGAATCTAACTTCTGTTTCACGTATGCACCATTTGCTGCTGTCAGAACATCATTGATCAAAATAAAAACATATCCTTCCAGATCAAAGGCCAAGTCAGAGCTGCCGAACATAAGCAACACTTTAAGATCACCTTAAAAAATATGCAGTTAATTTCAAACAGATCTGAACCAAAGTACTTTCAAGAATATGTTCTCATCTAGGTAGACCTCATGCATTTTAGCAGTTCCCAGAATTTCCTAAGACCTGGCCACATTTGTTAATTTTAAGAGAAACATGCATGCTTATACATGCCACCACAAAGAGTCAATCATGTAGCCATGGCAACATCTGCCACAGCAGCACTTAGGAGGCTGATGCAGGGGGGTAACTGGCTAAGGCCAGTGGGGGCTATAGACAGAGCTCCAGGACAACTTGGGCTACATAGCTGATAGTCTTCCTCAAACAATCCTCACACACACAAAATAATGATTATTTTGGTTCATTGTATACTGCTTTAAAGTCAAAATCAGACAAAAGCAACCAAATTTATCATTACCATCTGTGATAGCAGAAGGCATTGGTCTCAAACATTAGGAAGCCAAAGAATGAAGCTGTGAATAAGTCATTTTTTTCTAAGATTCACATAAAATATTAATTTGTCACTTGGTGGAATTTCTGAAGCATAGTGACAGTTCTGATATCAAACCATAAGAGTGCATAAGCAAATACTAAGAAGTTAAGTTGTTAAATGGCTGCTCAATGGAGGGACAAGGCATAACCAGAGAGATCAGAACAAGGTCCCTACAGCTTACTAACGCGATTATCACAAGAACTCAGTAAATGGAAAATCCGGATGAAAATCTGACGGAGTACACCCTGCAGTGTAATCTCACACCCTCATGCGCTCTGGCTCTGGAAAGACACTACACACTCATAGATGCAGTTGTGAAAGAAGCCCTTTAAGCCACTGCAACTTCAGGTCAAAGCGAGACTCAGGGAGGCTCTGCTGTTTGGTACAATTTTTGTTCTCACTGGCATGGAGGAACTATTTTAAAATACACCAGGTTTAGTGTGGCACCTCTAAGAAAGGTAGGTGGCTAACATCAAATTTTTCTCAAAGGAACAGGGCAACACGGAGGGAAAGGCAGTCCTGTGCAGCTGAATTCCAGGAACCAGTGCTGTTACTGCGTTTTATTTTTTTGTTTTTTTAAAGAATGAAATGCCAGTGTCCGCAGGATAGCTCTTCTAGACAGGTACTGGCCATTAAGCCTGATGATCTTCCTATTCCCAGTACCCACATGGGGAAAAGAGAACAGATTGCCACAAGCTGTCCTCTAACCTCTGTACATGTTTGCTGTGGCACATATGCACACACACAAAATAACTAAATGTAATAAAAATATTTTTAAAAAGAGACTGGAATTTCACTTGGAGACTTAATGTAAACTAGAGTTTGATTTCTACACCCTCACTACATGTACTCATACCATAGGCACATGATGAAAAGCATGATTAATTAATGAACCAAAGAAGTACAGTGGACTTCCAAAAAAATAACTGTGAAGCATTAGTAAATGTATATACACACCCAAGCTGGGTAGCATGTCTAGAAGGCTTCTAGACATAACTTCAACGTCCAGTCTTTGGGTATATAATTTTACCATGCCTGCCTGCCTTTCCTTCTTCCTGTCTATAAATGTTTACAATCTTCAGTAATCAAATAGGGGTAATCCTTTTTTTTTCATTTTAAAAGTGTACCAGGGCTTTATGTCTCCTCCAAATGGGAAAAGTTTCAAGAATAATAGAGTAACCACGTCATGACACCTGTGGTTTGTCCTAAGGAAGGACAAATGAAGGATGCTTCTACCCTTTTCCACAAGGGAAGAGGGTTCAGTGTCCTCTCTCCTCTCATAAAAGGGTAGACGTCACTGTCCGTAATAACAAACAAAGTGAAAGAATTAAGATGTTATAAAATCACAGACCTGGTTTCAGACAGACTGTTTCTAGCCCTGCTGCTTACTCGTTGTAACCCTTAGGAGTTACAGAAGATTGAGTTTCTTTGATTATAAAAGGGAAAAGTTGTATCTCTCAGAACTGAGAGACACAAATGTGTCAGTGCTAAATATACTGTGAGGCATGTGGTATGTGGTCAGCAATCAGAAGACAACATCAGATGCTAAATTTCATACTTTGACTTTAGGAATCCCCTAATCTCTATCTCACTAGCTTTGATCTAATACAGCCTAAGAGATTTAATGTTTGAAATCTTCTGAGTAGTTTTCAAAGATGCTCAAAATGTATTATTAATAACCATTGATAATTAAAACACAAGCTCTATATGCCCATCTTACCTAGCAGCTACGAAGGCTCCAATGATCATTGCAAATACAGTCATCTTAATACCCCAAGAGAAAGTCTTCCTACAAAACAATTTTAAATATACACACATGTGACTTTGTCCATGGAGATCCATTTTACATCAATGACAGAAAATGGGAAATGCTTTCTTTAAAAAAGACAAATAGAATCACATTTGAAATATTTGCAAGGAGCTAGACATTTAAGAGATAAAAGTAAAAACTCCTTTTGTTATAGAATGAACTATATCCACTTATCTCTTATTCTTACCATTTGTTTATTTTTGCTGAGTTGGAATTTCTATGTCAATGTTAATTAAGTATAAAAAGTCACATGTGTCTGCAGTAAAAGACACAGATATATTTAAGCATTACACCTAGAAGTCTGAGCTGCCTCTGCCCAATGGCAGCAACAGACACAGAGACAGCACATCCCATGTTCAGCAAACATCCAGCTGTGATCTGTAACCTTCTCTGTTACATTAGACTGACAGCAAGGCAATCAGCCTGCTTAAGTTTTCCAAGACTTAAAGTAGAAGCAGGATGGATAATTTAATCTCTCATATATGCTGGATCTTTTCAAGGTGGAGAGATGGCTCATGAGTTAGATTCCTAGCACCCATGTGATGCTTCTCACCATTACCTATAAAACTTCAGCTATGGGAAATTCAACACTTTCTTCTGGCCTCAGACAACCAAACATGGGGCATACACCCACCCGATAAACACATGCACATAACTAAGGTTATCAACGTTATAGACAGGACAATATATCACAAGTGGAACTCACTTGAGCAGAGCACCTTCAGCAAACATTGTAAACAGAATGGAGAACCTTCTGAGAACTGTGAACATGGGCAGGCTGCAAAGAGAAACAAGGAGGCAAGCTGAAGCTTAAATGTATGCAACTGTAAATGAAGGTTCGAGAATCGGCAGCTTCAAACAATGCTCATCTCCTGACTGCATGCATGTTCCGTACTGATTACCCTTATTGCCCTGGAGAAATTTTTTTCTTTTTAAAAGCCTTTAAAGCATTAACTACAAAATGATAAAACCATTCTGCATCTATTATCACAGGCTTATAACATATGTTTTTAAGTTTCACTCTGATAATTATGTAAATACCCTGACCACAGCCACATGAGTCTTTAATATGGAAGGTTTTCATCCTCATTGGACTGACTTCCATTTTTAACCTCTATACCATTAAGAAAATGTTGATGAAAATCTTATCCATGAAACAGTTTTATGGATGTTCTTTTAAACCTTAGAGCAGTGTGCTTGCACTAATCAAACATCCAGCCTCTTATAAGAATTTCTGAATGTACGTCGCTCCTGAATGCTTTCTACTTGTCTGGCAATCAAAGTCAGAGTGAGAATGCATGCATGGACGACAGTAGACTTTTTAAAGTAAATCTAGTACAAGCAGCACTCTGTAGTAGGCCTGCACGTCCTTCCTAGTACACAATGAGATGGAAAAGGATTCCCTTCCTGTGACGAATGCGGTTAAAAATACATATATTAAAAAGGAGAAACAAAATCATATATCTCCATTCTGACTTGTTCTTAGATTTTATTTCTAATTTTACATACATATGTGTGGGCATGTGCATGCTAGTGAAGATGTCTGAAGAGGCCAGAAAAGTGCTGGGTCTCCAGTAAACTGCCTGGTTTGAATACTGGGCACTGAACCTGGGTCCTCCAGATGGACAGCCAGTGCCCTTGAACCATCTCTTCAGCCCCACCCCTCAGTGCTTACAATCATGTAGTATGTCCGGGCTTCATTCAGTTCCCGTAGGTGTCACCTAAACTATTCTCCCTGTGTATTTACCACATACACCACCACAAGGTCAGACGCCAAGAACTAGGAGATAAGAGGATGTGTGATTTTGCCAGAGTAGAGCTACCGCTTCTTTCTAAAGTGAACGGCTTTCCAGCTGACGAGCTAATCATGTCAAGATTCCATCTGACTCCAACTGCTCCATGTTACAAGGGATCCTGTGGAAATTCTAATGTCCATCGTCTGATCTGCTGCTTGGAGCACACTTAAAATATACAGTGTTTATGAACTATATTATAGACGTAAAAATCCCAAACCAGACACGAGGGCAGCATTCTGGAGACACAGGCACGTGGAGTGCCACAGACTCAAGGCCAGTCTGGGTTACAGGTCATCCATGACTACAAAGTAAGATCCTATCTGGGGAGAAAAAAAAAATCTTCCTCCATAGCAGATCTGCAAAAATAATGAAAATCTATTGCACCACTGATAATATTTCAACACTTCTAATATCAAGTGAGAAGTAAGATAGGAACAAAATTTATTCCTTGGCTTCAAATAAACAACTTGTAACGAAAACTTTAGGTTCAGACTTCATTATTTGATAGTGGAAACTTCCTGGTGTTTTAAACCCTTCACCTCCACACCCCTCCCCCCATACACCCCTGCCATACTCAATTGTAATGTACAAGACATTTAACTTTAAAATTACATTATTTTAACCCCACTAGAAAAATAAGGTTTTCCATACTTCAGTTTCTTTGTGCTGAACAGTCCCGTGATTTGGTTCCCAAAATATAGTAGAGGTAGTGGAAACGTCTGGAAAAGTGAAAAGAGTAATGTAGCTCAATAATAAGGACATTGACAGCAAAGTCCTTCCAAACAGAAACAGCTCTGTTTATACAGTCAAATTCTTTCCACTTGAAACATTAAGATTAGCTCCTTCAAACAGCACTGACCCCCATGAAACATGAAAACAACATCAACTATCCTTGGAAGAAGGGATGACAGGAAGAAAGGAGACAGAAATATGAGCACGATCAACCATGTCAGGCAGAAACATCACTTGCTTGAAAATTTGGTACTATTTGAGTCTGAGACACAGAAACATTCCAGCCTCACATGGAGTCTCACAGAATCATAGAGAAGAATATAAAAACACCCCCCACCCCAACCTCCAAAAAATAAAAAGCAAATAATGAAACCAGAAGATGATCGTGACTAAAGTGGGTAGATTTGCTCCCAGAAACTCCTTAATCAAAACAGAAGGCTTTTTTTTTTAATATTCATTTTCAAGAGCCATTAGCACTTCTCTTGAATTTGCTGTGGCCTGTATTCTCTAGTTTTGCTATATGTGCTTATAGACTAGGGTTGGAGCTAGACTGCATTTTTAAATACTCAAGACACTAATTTTTTTTTCCATCCATAAGCCACAGAATGGCTCCTTTTTATAAAATAACGTATCCCTTCTTTCTCACTTTTACCTTTCGAGGTACATTTCTGTCAAAGTCAGGAAACTTGACTACTCTGAGTGCCTTTCCCACCCAGAGAACCGCTACTGTGGCCACCATCTGCAAACAGAGAACACACACAGATGCACTGTTCTGCATAGAAAGACACACACAGAACTTCTGACAACACAGACCACGGGATGCCCAAGATTCCAACTAACCTGGCCAAGTCCAACACATAGCGAGGATGGAAATCTACAAAAGAGGTAAAGAAAACGGGGGTTAAAAACAGCCAGGAGTCCTCAGAGCACAGGGAATTCAACTTTCAAACTGACAGCCTTAAAATGCATTCTGATTCAGTCCACACCATTGCCTGCCCCTCCAATTAAAAAAAAAAAAAAAAAAAAAAAGTCCTTTTTTTTTTTTATCTTAGATTTTGTAGCCCAGGGCGACCACTTGTCTCGACTTGTTCTGTTTTTTTTTTTTTTTACAATTCCCTTCGGCTTCCTGCAACAGATTTTTCCAGAAAGTTAAGCCGTGGAGATCTCCTTTTAAATCTTTTAAGTAAGTCTTGGACACACACACACACACACACACACACACACACACACACACACACACACACGCACGCACGCACAAACTGCTGCCCTGGAGTCCCAGTGACAGCGGCGACAGCGCGTGGGCGTGCGGCCGCGCCGGTCCCGGGGCTGTCAGCCGCGCGGGTCGCTAGTTCCTGGGCACAGGCCTCGTCGTGTCCCCCCGACCCCCAGCCCTGGCCGGCGCGGCGGAGAGCGCGGCCCAGGGCGTCCCCGGTGGGCTCGAACCCCGGTCCCTGCCCGCCGCGCCTCAGCCGCCGCCCGCCGAGCCCGGCCACCTGTAGTTGGTGAGCACGCTCTTGTTGACCACCACGATAAGGAAGGAGCTCACGCCGTAGAAACCGGCGGCCAGCAGCTTGAGGAACACCGTTAGCGTTTCGGCCGGCGCCATCCCCAGCTCCTCCTCATCTCTGTGTGTGGAGGATTTCGCGGGGGCTTCTCCTTTAACCGGAGCATGCTGACGTCTGTGGACTTCCGCCATGGCGGCGGCGGCCGTGGCGGCGGCTGAGGCGCGGGCCTGCGGGCGAGCCGGGAGGCGGGGGTCTGGGCCTGGCGGTGCGGAGCGCGGCGCAACACGGGCCTGGCGGTGTGGGACGCGGAGGAGCGCGGGCCTGGCGATGCGGGACGCGGGCGTGGCGGTGTCCGGGCTCCGGGAGCGGGCCTGGCCGTGCGGGACGCGGGCTCCGAGCGCCGGGGGCTCCGCGGTGCGGGCCTAGCGTGGCGGCGGAGGCTCGGGAGAGACCCGGCGGCTCGCGGCTGGGCTTCGCGGGCGGTGCTGGCCACAGCTCCCCGCACTGCCGCCGCCCGTCCCCGCCCAGGGGTTGGGACACTGGGGTTCACACCCTTGGGGACTTTGCCCTGCCATGGTGCCTCCCCGGGTCAGGGAAAGGCCGGGGGTTGGTTCGGCCGGGCTGGGGCTGGAGAGGAGCTGGGGACCCGGCTTGGGCTTCGGGAGCAGCCGGGGACACACTACCCGGGGACCACTGAACCGGGCGGGCAAGCACAGTGTTGCGCCTGCGCACGAACGCGCCCTGGGTCCCCCCGCGGGGAGCGTGAGCTCTGCGGGAGCCCGGGCTGCAAGCCTAGAGCTCCCTCTCTGCTCCCTAATGTGGCTGGTGTCAAAGTGATACCCCCCCCATTCATTGCATCCTCAGCTATCCCGAATGAATGCTCTTTTTCCACCTCACTTGCAGGGGGTCAAACTTCAAACAAGGTATCAAATGTGATTCAGCAGTAAATAAAGATTTCATTCGGCCCAGTGAGACTTCGCACACTTCTGAAATTCTTTTCCTTGTCATTTGCTTGTCTGTTTTAGCTGACATATCCAGAAACGGCAAGAGTGGGTGGGTGGAAAGTTAAGTGCTGCAGTAAGCCACCCGTGGACTGGTTAAAAAGAACAAGGTGTTTGGAACTTAAAAGATTTTCCTGTTCTAGGACTCTGAAAACTTCCCTGTGCTCTTAGGCGGTTTGGGTGGTCTGTTGTGTAAACCCAGCCCTGTTTCCTTCACACAGTGCTGCCACACAAGAATACCTGTCTAAGCAAGGACATTACATTCCTATTTTAGAATGTTTTAAATTATTTCCCCAAATTTTCCATCCTCTTAAGTTTCTTTTTTTCTAACTGTGGTAAAAATAACAGTTTATTGTTTTAATCCTTGGATGTGTAACTATCACCCTCCCCAGAACATTTCACCATGTTAGATGAAAACTCTTCTGGGAACTAAGCAATCATTTCCTGTTCTCTACTCTCCTCATGACCCGTGTTCTGCTCTCAATCTCTGTGAATTTGACTATTCTACGTATTGCATAGATGAGCAGTCACACAGTATTTACCCATTTGCCATGGCTTATGTCAGTTACGTAATGTGTTCAATTTACAATGTAACGTGTATCAGAACTGGAATTCCTGGCAGCCAGCATGGTGCTCTTAACTGCTGGCAACCTCCTCTCCCCACACTTCCAGATGCCCAGCTTCTCCCCTGTCCTGAGTTATAGCTAATTAACAACAAAGTTCACATTTCTCTTTACTTCCCTTTTATAATGCCCCTCCCTTTTGGGCAAAAACATTACCTGTTTTCTGTGTAGCCTGTCTCCACAGGTCCCCTTCATGCCTTACAAAAAGGGACCTCTCCCTCTGTGCCCTTTTCCTACCACACTCTGCTCTTAGAGACTGCCTTACTCTTTCCCTGCTACCATAACATATTGCCCGTGACTGGACTGTTTATGGAGAACAAACATTCTGGATGATTTTGGAGAATAAAAAATGCAAAATCAAAAAGCACCGCCAAATCGGGTGTAACTGTTGAGGGCTGAGCTCTCTGCTTCTAAGATGGTGCCTTGATCACTGGTCCTCAGGAGGTAAAGAGCACTGTCCATGGACAGCAGGAGAGACAGAACGACATTGCTGACTGAAGGCTGTTGTCCACAGCATGAGCTCCCTGCTAAAGGCCTGGCTTCCTGATTCAGTCACGTTGACAGCTGTTTCCATGTGTTGAAGTTACCCAAAATAGGAATAATTGTCAAATTATGGAGCTAGGAAACAACAATTTTCTCTGTCTAACCATATTTACAAAAATTAGCAGACATTTAGTAAGGTCCATCACAGGCCAAGGCCTAGCATAGGTTCTCTTCTGATAATGACTAGGCTACAATAGGTCCTCTGTAAAAGGCCAAGGAGTCTGGAGAGTCCCAGAGAGGTGCGATGTGGCCACACTCAGGCTGTCTCTCCTAAAGCAGAATTAGAATCAGAGTAATTTCTGGTGTTTCAAGTACTCAGACCATCTCTTAACCTCGGTAATATTGATTATGGAACTAGGTGTGGGAGATTCATACATTATTTGACACAATAATCTCAGTGCTGAAATCTGCGAAGGAATTACAGGGTTGTAAAGGCTACATGGAAGACTTTCACTGAGAGATGAATCTACTATTTTGAAAGACCAATGTGTGGGTTGGTAAAATTTACACCTTTCTGGGTAGCATTACTGCCAGGAAACTCTTTGTAATTCTTGTTATTTAAGATTCATTATTATCCACGTGTGCTTGTGTTTGTGAGCACTTTGTATGTGGGCACCCCCAGAGTTGGAGTTCAGTAGTTTTGAGCCTTTTCATGTGAATCCTAGAAACTAAACTCCAGTCCTCTGCAAAAGCAGCAAGTGTTCTTAACAGATAGGCCCTCGCCCCAGCCCCAGATCTCTGAAGTTAAATCTCATTTTCAAAATAAAAACATTGTTCTCAGTCATCTTGTTTTTCCACCAAAGAAAACAGATTCCATATTTTTATAGTGTCACTCACTTGTTTGTCCTACTCGTCTTCCATTCCTTGGCTCTTCCTATCTTCAGGCCTCTTTTGAAAAAAAATGAATAGTCGGTTTTACGTGTGTGTGTGTGTGTATGAGTGTGTGTGTGTGTGTGTGTGTGTGTGTGTGTGTGTATGAGTGTGTTTGACTGCATATATGTTCTGTGTACCATGTGCATGCCTGGCCCCTTGGGAGTCCAGAGAACGGCACCGGATCACCTGGAACTGGTACAGATGGTTGTGAGCCACCGTGTGGGTTCTGGAAATCAAACTCAGGTCCTCTAAAAGAGCAGCAAGTGCTCCTCTCCAGTCCCTTTCTAGGCCTCTGTCCAAGCACAGTTCTCTTCACCAGTTTCTTGTTTGCAGTGAACTTACACTGGTGACCTGCTGAAACAGCCTGCCTTAGTCAGGAAACAAACTTCCGAGAGCTTTGCTATCTGGACGATGCGTTTAACATCCAGAGCCCCAAAAGTGTGTTACTTATTTGTGGTGCTTTACTTTTGTCTAGTGGGGCTGGAAGGAGACCTGGAAATGCTACTGTGATTCACACTCTGAGCCCCCCCTAGCAACTCCAAGAAATAGTCATGGTAAACAACATAGCACCAGGAAAGCACAGGTTAGGAGGGAGTGTCAGTAAGACCCCGGTTTCCCTAATCTGATGTGACTTGAAGATGTTTGGCCCAGGTCTCTCCAGCTCACACTCCAGCTCATATGCTGAACAGTGCTGGTAGCAAAGAACAGCCGTGAGCCACGAGATACCAACTACAGCTACAGAGCACATACAGCTCCTGTCTGAAACCTCTATTTGTATTCTGGTTCTAGACTTGATGTTCACGTAAAAGTGTAGTATTTGGACCAAACGAACTCATCTCTAATGTTAGCACAGGGCTGCATCAGCACTTACCCTTGCATGCTTCTTGTCTGAGGGCCCCCACCCCGTTTTTCTGAGGCCCCCACCCCGTTTTTATTTTTGCTAATCTCATTGCTATCACTGTACATGTATAGGCCTACCTACCATTTTTTTTCTGAGCAGAGAAAATCCACAATAAAGGTTTTCTTCAGAGTAACATGGGCAGTAAATAGGATTTACAGTAAGTACTGTCCCCCAGGGTTTAAGGATGCCCGAGTTTAATTCTCCCCTTTGTGACTGAAATAAAATACCCTTCTGTTTCTACCACACCTGCATCCAATCTGGGCACCTGACTCCAAGAGAAAAATGAGCCGTCTCTGGTCTTTAAATATCTGAAAGGCCTCTAGGCAGAAGTAAGACGTTAAAAAACAGAACAAAGCAAAACAAGACGTTCCCAAGGCTTAGAAACAAGAGGGGTGATTACTGCATGTCCTTTCCGTGGAGTAAACTGATTTATCAGATGAAGACTTGACACGCTAAGCCAGCAGGGATATGCACCTTGGGGTATTTCGAAGAGTTTAGCTTGTAAAAACCAGTGTCAGTACCAATGAAATTCAATCATCGAGATACTGGTTTTTCTATGTAGAAAACACAACATCAAAGTCTCACGTTTTGGCCTTGCAGAGTGTTGACCCGTTTTACATTCATTAGCATATTCAGTTCAGTGTTCTTCTAACTGCCTATATAGTATAAGTCAGTCTTCATATTTTCTTTCAAATTCCAGTATCTTACTCTTTGTTTATTCAATGGTGGGCTAAGTAAAACTAAAGTTTTATATTAATCATTTTGTTGTATTTTGTTTTCTTAAAAATAAACTTTTTTTTTCTTTTTTTTTCTTTTTTTTTTTTGTTTTTACGAACTTCTTAAGCTTTATTGGAGGAGAAACAGGAGGAGGATGATCCTGTGTCGAACAGATTGTATTATGAAACTCTGAAGTCTGGGGATGGTGGGACTTAAAAGTGTAGGGTGCTTTGAGAAGGGATGCTGGACAGGAACATCTATGCCCTTGGGTAAAGAGCAAGGGCACGAGTCTCAGAAGCCACCGTGCTGGTGGTCTGGGGAGTGATGTCAGTTCCTTTCTTGGGGACGGTGAGACCTGTATGAGACCTTGGAGGTGACCTATGCCCGGGTCCTTGCCCATAGAGCTGCCAGCTCAAGTCCCATATATGGGTTGTAGGTACATAAAGTTGCAGAAGCCACCTCGGATACATTCCCCCATCTCATACTGCGGGCAGAATGACTCCCAGAAGTCAGGGACAGGAGACAACTCAGCATGCACAGCCTGCCATCGAACCAGTGGTTACTGAGTTCCGACACAGCCTGCTCTGCACCCTCCTCCCGCCGGAACTTAACTTAGGCATTGCCCACGAGGTGGTCCCTGAGGTTGTCACATACATTCATCTCTCAGTCTCTCCACACTTCTGCAGTTCTGTGAATACCTCCTCAAAGAAGTTATCATAGTGCTCTTGCACCTCCACGTCGCTCACGTGACAGTGTGATCCATCTGCAGTTCGGGCTGTGTTCTGTGGATTCCGGTACAAGGTGAGCAGGACTATGGTCTGGTTGAAAGTCGGCTTGTTGTGAAGTTGGGAGCTCCCGTCCCTGGGTCAGCAGGCTCCAATCTTAAAATAAGAAGAGCAATTAATCTTGTCCTTCTCAGTCCTGAATATCGAAGCTAAATATTCAGCCAGTTTTACCCAAACACTCCAATGTTCCTTGCTTCTGGAAAATAGATTTTTTTTTAATACAATATATTCTGATTGTGGTTTTCCCTTCTCCCCACACTCCCTCCCATCCCAATTGTTAGGATTCTTCTAAACTCCACCCCACAGTTACTATAAATAAGGCTGTTTGCCCACCCCACTCTTTTGTTCTCTCTTCTCTTGCCCTCTTATTCCTACCCCCCTTTGTCCCTCCTCTCCCCATTCCCTTCCTCCCTCTCTCCACGTGCTCATGGCCTACCTCTACTTCTCTACTCCTCTCCTCTCCCTTCCCCTCCCCCTTCTCTCTCTCTCTCTCTCTGCCTCTACTACCCTCTTAACTCTCTCCCCATGCCCTGAATAAACTCTCATCTATACTATACCTCCTTCATCATGTGGCTGGTCTCTTGGAGAAGGGACACTCAATATGGGTTTGCCCCCTTCCCCCCACACCTCACCACACCTCCATAGAACAAATCCCCTCTACTCTCTTTATCTTTTCCCTAACATTAGTATCAAAAACCAGGACATACCTTTTCTTTATCTTTTTATAAACACATCACCAATCCACACCCTTTCTGTTGCTTCTTAAAAAACAAAAAGGCGTCTAAAGAATAATAGTAAGAGAAAACAGGGCTGGAGAGATGGCTCAGTGGTTAGAAGCACTGTCCTTCCAGAGGTCCTGAGTTCAATTCCCAGCAACCACACAGTGGCTCACAACCATCTGTAATGGGATCCAATGCCTTCTTCTAGTGTGTCTGAAGACAGTAACAGTGTATTCACATAAAATAAATAATCTTTAAAAAATAAGATAACACAGACCAAACAAATCAGAATATGACAAAGCAAACAGTAGAAGGAGAGCCAAAGAAACAGCTCAAGAAGCACATAGATGCAGAGACGCACACATCCAGTCTCACAGGAATCTCATTAAAACCCAAAACCAGAAGCCATACTATATGCACAAAGAAGGTAAATAATAATATTTTTAAAAGCCCTGATTCAATATTATGAGACAAACCAAAGAGGTTTTTTTTTTTTTCAAACAAAATTTATTGTTTGTTGGCACCGACTGCTGGGGATATTGCCCACCCTTAAGAGTGGTTTGTTTCCTTAATGAGACTCCACTGGAGAAAACTAATTTTTCATTTGTCAGTGATTATCAACTGGAAATAGCGTATGGGTTAGGGATGGGTGTGTGTATCCACTTCTTATTTCTCCTCTTGGACCGCATCTGAGGCAGACCATGGCAGGCGTGGCATGCTGCCTAGGTCTCTGGGGGAGATTGTATGTGCAACAGTATTTAGAAGACCCTGTTTCCTTGGTGTTCTCTGTAGGGGTGAGGGTGGGTTGGGGTAGGAGTGGGGTTGGGGTTGGGTAGATGTGGGGTGGGGGTGGGGCTGGGGCTGGGTAGGGGTGGGGTAGGGGTGGGGTTATCCCAGCACCCTGTTCATGGAGTTGACAGGGATCAGGGCTGAAGCTGCTTTCCTTTGGCAGCTTTTGTCTTTACCTCCTGTCTTTACTGCAGCCATTCTGTGGCCCAGGGCCACCTGCTTCTGGAAGTTAACTCCTGCTGACAGCAGCTAGGGAGTTTTAAAAAAGAGACATTTAGTTATCTGAGCTCTTTTTTCTTTGGC
This sequence comes from Micromys minutus, assembly GCF_963924665.1. Lineage (NCBI taxonomy): Eukaryota > Metazoa > Chordata > Mammalia > Rodentia > Muridae > Micromys > Micromys minutus. The sequence goes on from NC_137978.1 coordinate 22,919,475, forward strand.
TCAAGGCTCCTGGTGGCTAGGTGAGAGGCTCAGAGCTGGTTAACTTCCTGATCCAGAGAGAAAAGAAAAGAAAGGGAGAGAGAGTCATACTCCCCCCATACACACACACACACACACTTGGCCTGGCCTGACCACTTCTCTCATCAATTCCACAGGGTTCATGCAAACTTACATACATACACATGTACCTACACATGTATGTATGTACATACATATAGAAAAACAGACATACTTTTGGTGGGTAGGGCTGAGCCCCAAAAGCCACACTTCATTCCTCTTCTCAGCCTTTTTAATTCTTTCTTACAGAAAAGTTCTCTGTAAAATTACCTCGTAGGTGAAGGGTGTTGATAGTAAGTTCAAAGCAGCATTTTAGTCTATAAGCTCACTATAAGCTCAAAGCAACAGTTTCACATACCTTGCTCTATCATACGGCACACCTATGGCCTCACCCTTAGACCTGACCTAGAATGAGTATTTTTTTCTTGATCACAAATTTGTCCCAGTCTCCTCTTAGTATAATGTATGAAAGCTCGTAGTATTCATTATGGAGCCGTATCCTATGAAGAAGGGGCATACCCTATTCTTGATTCTAACGTTATTACATCTTCCTGGCAAAAGAGCTAAAGCCGTCTCCATAAACTTTTTTTCTTAAAATTATTTGAATCGAATCAGAAATGCTATAAAGTAATTAGTTCATCTAAACAGCATTAATTCGTGGATGCTCATCTTCATGTTCATCTGAAGGAAATTTGCTCAATTGGGTCAGCTGATGCCCAAGAATCATTAGGCTATGTAATAATAGTAGAAGGGGCATAACAGCAGCGAGAACCAATCCTGGGGTGAAGTCTCTGGAGCTGTGTCTCTCCAGAGTGCACCTATCACAATGGCTAGCTATCTCCAGGAAACCCAATTGCTTGCCCTAACAGTCCTAGATGGCTTCTGTCAGTCCTCCGTCTTTTCTGGCTCTTATACTGCGTCAGCTCCCTGTCCTGCAGAAGTCCATGAGCACCTGGTGTGGGGGGGGTACACTGCATGAAGGTGTGTCTCTGTCGTTCCTCACGAGCCTAAGGCATTCTCTGATTAGCTTTGATAAGGAGCTGACAGCCTACAGCTAGGGAGGGGAGGGAATATTTACCAGCATGACAAGGTAGTAGGAACAGGTGCTGAGCTGAGTGAATGACAGGTAAGGGTCACCCGGTGGGACACAGGCTGGGGACAGCCAGGGTTAGTGTGTATGAGCTAGCTGAGAGTCTGCCCAGCTATAGTGCCTAAGCTTTTATGAATAGTAACAAGTCTCTGTGTCTTCAGGAGCTGGCAGTCCAACAAAGTCCAGCAATACCCTGAGGAGATAGATTTGAAGGAGACGTCCCACTTAGGGCTGGGTGAGTACTCCAAGGCCTCTCTTTATCTCCTTCTTTTCTCACTATGGGTATTTGTTCCCATTTAATGCTCTTCTGTTGGTTTGCCTTAAATCACATTGCTGATCTGTGCTGGTCAAGACTTTGTAGAGAGTAACTTTCCACAAAACTCAAGATATTCTGGCAGCGTCTTGATGCTTCTGTAGACTCTGCTGACTGGCAGAGCCTTGCCATTTCTTCTGGATCGAACTGCCTTTGCTGATTCGTGAGAGGGAGTGGGCTGGACTGCAGCTGCTGATTTGTGTTGGTGTTTTGCTAGAGGACTGGACTGCTGACAATGAGGACTGGAACAGCCCCACAGAACTATTTCTAAACAAGTCCACAAGCCCTGTTCCCTATTTACCTTTCTTTCCCCTTACCTCTGGTGGGTGGTGGGCTAGAAGGGAGGTTAAAGGACCCTTATTAAAGTAGGTTTTGAAAAATCTAAGCTCTCTTTAACCAGGAAAAATATTTCCAGGCCTATTGCTCGCACTATAATAAAGATGGTGAAGTGTCATCCTAAATGTAACTATGTGATATTCCCAAGAAAGGTGTTCTTTGTGTCTGGATGCCCATGTTAAATTCCCGTACCCATGCTGGTGGAAGGAGGGTCCGGGCTCAGCTCAGGTGTTGTAGAAGCTGGGGCAGATGTAGAAGTGGGTAAGTCTGGTGTGGAATAAGGGGATCTGAGTTCCATGGGAGTGGGGCTCCAAAGGAGGAAGAAGAATGATGACTTGCAGCTGTTCTCACGGGGCTTCCAGTCAAACTACGAGTATTTCCTGCAGATTCGCAGTCAAGTTACACTTAATGCTTGTAGCTAAGCGCATTGGTGTTATGCCATAGGACATTACCAACAGGGCAACTGAGTAAGGTAGTGGTCTCAGACCCAGTGCCCCTAGGATCTGAGTAACCTTTTAAATCATATGTGTCATGTGGTAGAATCAGAGCCATTGACAAAAAGCCTTTGAAGAAAATGTATTGGAAGCTACATGTTGCAGGTTGTTATGAGTATTAATACTGGCTGTTGACTGAATGTAGCGATGACTGAAACATTGGCAAAACATAGTCCTGATGTGTTTGTTAGGTTGTTTACAAACGTTGTAGGCACGTGGATCCGGAGGCTGAGTGGGAAAACCCGCCTGAATGTGGGTAGCACCATCCAAACTTGTTGAAACTTGGAGTGAAGAAGTAGAAGAGGGAATTTCTTTGTGCACAGGTTTAGAACCTTATTTGAACAGGAGGTGATTGTTTGTTTATATTTATTGCTGTTGCTGCTGATACATGTAGACATCACACACCAGATTCCTTAGCCTTTTAATACAGGATTGTACTAATGGGCCTCTGGTATAAGGCCTTCAGCCTCGGGCTGGCACTCATCATCGGTCTTCTTTTGGCTTCCAGTTTCTTGGAATGAGAAGCCCCAAATTTCCCTAGTTCTCCAGGACATGGGAGTGGTCACTGTAGAACTCTTTAGCCTCTGTTCCCCCAGGACCCTGGTATAAAGCTGGGGGGAGGCTTGAGAATATGATAGTAAGTTGCTAAGAACTGTTGTGGTCTGAGCTGCTTGGGCAGCATGGCATAGGCAGGTTTGGGGGGGAAATGGGCTTTGTTCTGCTACCATGTTTGTTGTACATGTACAGTCTGAACGATTGCATATGTGAAGAATGACTGAATCAAAAGAATGCACAGGCTCACCGAGGATTTCTGCATCCTTTGAGTTGAGACAGAGGAAACAATAATCAGTTTTTTTTATGCTTATAGTCTTCTAAATTTGTTTGAATTCAATTAGCCTGCTTGGTGTTTGAGACAGGTCTTATATATCCCAAGCTAGATTTGAACTTGTTTTATAGCCTAGGCTGCCTTAATCTCCTATCCTCTCTGCTTCCATCTCTGAGAGATGGGAGTACAGGGCCATCACAAACTGATTCTGCCTTTAGTTTCCTATGAGATTAGTTTCACCCTATCAAGAAATGTAGGCTAAAGCAAGGCATGCTGGTACATGCTTGTAATGCTAGCACTTGAGAAGTGCAAGGCAGGAGGACCAAGAGTTCAAGGGCACCCTTAGCTGCTCAGCAAGTTCAGGCTAGCTTGAGCTACATGAGACCATGGCAAAAGATGATGGGGGAGGGTTGGGGAGACAGAAAGAAAGAAGGGAGGAAGTAAAAATGGAAAGAAGAGAAAGGAGGAAGGAAAGACAAAGAAAAAACAGAAGGAAAGGATGAAAGAAGGAAGGGAGAGAGAAAGAAGAAAGGAAAAGAGGAAAGAAAGATGGATGGAAGAGGAAGAAGGAAGGAGGAAGGAAAGAAAAAAAGAGGAAGGAAAGCAAGGAAGGAAGTAATGAAGGAAGAAAGGAAAGAAGGAAGGATGGATGGATGTAATTGCTACAATCTCCAAGCCCTTAGACTCTCCAATGTAGAAAGGCTTATGTCAGGCAGGAGACCATGGGTGGTACACAGAAAGTCTCCACAGGAAAATGAGGAAAATTTCATGTTTATGGTCTTTTATGGTTTAAATATAAAATGTCCCCAAAAGATTCATGTTTGGTCCTTAACTGGTGGCACTTTCATAGAACGGAAGTTGTGAAACTTCATGAGATGAAGCCTACTTGGAGAAATTAGGTCACAGGGATGGGTCCTTGTGCTTTATCTTATCCCAAAACCCGTCTTTGGGTTCCCCTGCTGCCCACTCCTGCTACTGTGGTTCAACAGCATGAGGCCAGTGATCATGAACAGAGTCCTCTGAAGCCACAAGCTGAAGTAAGCCTTCCCCCGTTCAAATTGTTTGCTCAGATACTTTTGTCATAACTGTGCCAAAGTAACTAATATGTGGCCAGTCAGAGATGTCCTTATCATTGTCCTCAGGAAAATCCCCTTCTATTTTAAAGAGATGGCTTCAGATCTGTCTTTTTCATTTTTCTTAGGCTATGTTGGTCAACTGTATACATTTTGCACCCAGAAAACTCAGGGCATATCTTATGATTATATTACTTACATAGTTATATAACTAACCCAAGATCATGAGGTGTCAAGATGGGATGCTATTCTCATAGGTGATTTAGAGAATCGTAGCTCTCCTTGTGGTCCTTAGTGATCACAGACCTATAGGTGGACAAGGTGAAGGTCTGGCCTACTGATAGCTAGTTTTGTGGAAATGTTAGAAAACATGGAGACACATTGAATTTAACATTTTTTAAGAATCATACGGTAACTCATGAATTGGGCAGCACCCAAACCTGAAAAGACTCAGATAATTTTACCTGGCACGGTGAACACTGACTTTCCATAGACTTAAGGCAGAAGAAGAGAACTCGCCTGATTGGCTACAGGTTGGTTTCTGCCTTTGGGGGCTATGATATTATGGAATATTGTCTAATTTAGGTTTGGTACCCTAAGTTGTATTCTTACGATTGCTTAAAATGGCTGCTATGATTGGCTAAAACTTGGCCACATTATATTCACTTGTTAGTCTATGGGTTATTTATATACTAAGCTAACCTATTATTTGTAGGTAGCCGGAAGCTAACCATCTCTTGTTTAATGAAGAGAAATAGGCAGGGACTAGTGAGATGGTTGAGCAAGTAAAAACACTGGTCATAGGAGTCTGCTTACCAGAGTCTGACACCAGAACACATGTAAAAGTGAACATCTCCAAGTCACCCTCTTACCTCTACAAATGCTCCACAGGATGTACACACACAGTGTGTGTGTGTGTGTGTGATACACATACAATAATAATAAATTAAAAATAAAAGAACTACGCAAACAAGACCATTTATGAGGACAAAGAAAAATTTATGTATAAGCTTAGGGGTTCTTTCCAGTCCTCCCAGGACACAATGAGAACAGGATTGTTTCTATGGAAATGAACACACATTCCCATGGAATTGATTGACAGTTCACCAGTATGGGCCATACCATTACCTTCGATGCAGGCTGGCCTTGAAGGACATGCTCACATCTTAGAATGAGAATAAAAGCCAAGCATGACTCTGAGCATGTTGCTTGACATTCCATGAAGCCATCGGGTTGAAGGATGACAGATTTCCGTGGAGAGCAGAGAACAGTGCAGAGCTGACGTTTTGCCTTCCCAGTACACAGCTCTCCAAGCGAGGAAGCAAAGCCACTTCAACTGAATCCTCCAGCAAATGTACCCTTGGATTTTTAATTTGTGTTTTTTTAAACTAGGATCTTACTCTACTCTGTAGCCCAGACTGGTCTTGAACCTATGATTATCTTGCCTTAGCCTACCAAGAAATAGGATTAAAGGAGTACATCAACATAAATGCAAAAAATGGCATTTTTATGTTTGGTGTCTTTTTGGGGGGTGGGTGAAACTGTTAGGATCTTCTGGTGTATTCTGGACTAGCCTTTTATTCACCATGTATAATGGTTTAAATGAGAAATGCTGCCTTTAGTCTTGGGCGTTTGAACACTTGGTCACTAGTCTGTGGTTCTTATGGGAGGAAGTGTGTCACTGGAGCACCTCACTGGAGACTTTGAGAGTAAAAGCCTTGCCGACTTCTAGTTTGCTCCCTTTGCTTAGTGCTGTGGTGGTCCAAGATTTGAGCTTTCAGTTTCCTGTTCCTGTCTCCAAGCCTGCCACTCACTGTCATGGCTTCCTGACACAACAGACTCTTATCCCTCTGGAGCCACAGTCCAAATGAACTTTTCCATAAAGTTGATCTCAGTCACTGTCCTGGTTAGATAAGTTTCTCAACCATACCCAAGCCAGGGTCACTGGGCAAGAGGAACTTCAACTGAGAAAATGCTTTCTTTTACTTGGTAAGTCTGTGAAGCATTTTCTTGATTAACAGTTGATATGAAAGGGCCCAGCCCATGGTGAATGATACCATTCCTAGGCAGGTGGTCCAGGTAGCATAAGAAAGCAGGCTTAACAAGCCACGAGAAAGCTAGTAAGCAGTGCTCCTCCATGGTCTATGCTTCAGTTTCTGTCTCCAGGTTCCTGCCTTAGGTTCGTGCCTTGAGTTCCTGCCTTAGGTTCCTGCCTTGAGTTCCTGCCTTAGGTTTCTGCCTTGAGTTCCCCTCAAGGTGGATTACAACTGTAAACTGAAAGAAACCTTTTGACTCCCTTAGCTGCTTTTGACATGTGTTTATCATAGCACTGGAAATTTAAGTAGGATGGTCATGATATTTCTCACAGCAATGGAAAATTAATATGATTTTAAACTTATATTAAGCTTCACTTTTTTTTAAGTACTGATATTAAACCTAGGCCTCATTCCTGATAGGTAGGAGCTCTAGGACTGAGTTACATAGCTAGCTTTTAATGCCTTCTTAAGGATAAATCTTACAAACACTCATAGGAACCAAAAATAACCAGTTACTCACCCACCCTCACCCCATCTAGTTCTTTAGCTTGAATAGTTATGTTAACTTAGAATTTTTTTTAAAAAACTTACATTATGAGCAAGCTTAAAGTGAAATAGGTTACAGAGAGAATTTTATTGAATGCTACAATGCTAAAATACTAGTCACTGTTTTAATCTGGAAAATAATCTTGTTATAAGCCCCTGTTGTCTCCACCTTAAGTGGAAATACAGTAAACCAAGATAGGTATATTCACAGGTTCATCTGAATCTTCTCTAAGGGCCACTCATCTTGCTTTAATGCTGAGTATGGGAAGCCTGTCACCATAGCTTGGCATCTTACTAGGGCTGTTGTCTATGTCTTGATTTTCTTGTTGTTCCAATGAGTCTATGGTTTCTCTTCTGACCCAGCTCTGGAGTTGGAGGGGGGATAGTCTAATTATAGCAAACTATATTAAAGCAGTTTTATTTTCTTAATTAATTTTGTATCAAGGCAAAGGAAATGGCCCTAGTGGAGACATTGAGAGAAGAATGAGGTTGTGGAGCATGAGTGACCTGAACATCTTGACTGCTGTAGCATCACCAGATACCAGTTCTTGCCCTGCCTGGTTTTCAGCTGAGCATCTGGCCTCCAACTTCCTTTAATTAGATGCTTCTAATCTAACCTGCTTGTCTTCAAATTCCAGTTAACAGTGGATGATCCTTTTCCCCCCTTACCTAGCATTGTTTTCTTTTAATTATTGGAAATAACAAATCATTACTTATTTTCACATTAAATTCTGTGTAATAAAAGTATAGGTTAGACAGTCTTTTGTGGGATAACCTTGGAATTTATCACTACCTCTTTTTTTTCCATGCTGAGAATTAAACTAGGATTTTGTGCATTTGAGAAAAATGTTGTAGGTTGAAGACCTAGCCTTCAAAGGCGATTTTTTAAGTGAAAAATATATGGGATCTTAAAAATTTGTGTCCCAAATGAATTTGGGAATAATTTACTGAGTTCATAAAGAGTTTAGTTTTCATGCTGGGTCAAGAAGAAAGAGTAAAGGAGTAACAGTGGAACAACAGAGTAACATGGAACAATGGAGTAACTTGGAACAATGTGTCTGAGAACACTCAACATTTGATAGGATTTTTCTACCACAATTATCTCACTTACTGATAATTCACAGATCTTACTCATAAAGTTATTCCACAACTCAGAAAGAAAGCTAAATAATACTTGGAAAACACAATAATGAAGTTTCAAACAGCTCTAACAGGGTTTATGAAGCCTTTTTAGTCATATTGCATTGGTCACGTGACACTATTTTCCCCATGCTTATCTAAAATGCTGATCTACAAATAACTCCATATTCAGTAAATTAATGGTATATCTTTATTGATAGTTAATCATAGGACAAGGCTGTTGATGTTTTGTGGCTTCTGGCAGCAACTTTCTCATCAATCTATGCCATAGTTGATACTGACAGAGAATGTGCTCTAGCCAACAGGGAGGTCTGATAACTATAACTGAGATTAGCTATGAATGGGCTAGAGAGATGGCTCATCCTGGAAAAGGCAGGCTCACAATCAAAAAGACAAGTCATGAATGAATCCCTCTTGCTCATATTTTCTTAATTATGTCCCTGTGTTAGGTAACAATATTGGTTGATCTTGAACAGACCACTTCAGATTGAGTACTTCATCCATCAGAACATTAGTAATCAGATAATAATTTCCTCTATAATCTTGGTTCTTCTTGTTTTTAAATATTGCCACCCAAATGATTCTTTATGCATCCAAGCCTAGCAGGTTATCCAATGGGGTTATGTTGTTTAGTTTACGTATTTCGAATATATTTTTCAGAGGCTTGGAGTCATACTTGATAGGTAAGGTAGTAAATTTGCGTGTGGGTGGTGGTTTTCTTTTGGAAAACATTTCAAACCTGTCTACCTTATCACTCTTTTCTTGAGTAACATCTTTATCAAAGTAACCAGCAAATTTTTTACTTAAGCTGGAAAAAGTTTGGGATAAATTATAAAGAGGGTTTGGAGATGTTTCCTTTGAAACCAGACTGTCATGTTTCTTCTTTCGTTTCTTCTTTATACTGTCTTGGGCCTGTTCAGCAGAGAAGACTTGCAACTGTTTCTGTTGAACTATAGGCTTAGTACTTTGAGGCTTAGAAACAGTACTTGGTTCATCATTAAATAAAGCTTTGAGTATTTCACAGTTTTTTCCTAAAACAATATTTTTTTCATTATATTTCATAGCATAGGGGGTAAACCTTTTTGTCATGAACAGCATTTGTACATATTCAGTATCATAGAAAATTACTGGACTTGTGTGGAATTGTTCCTGTAGATTAAAGAAAAAATATTGAGTTATAAACCTATTGAGGCAAATCTCTCTTTCTCTGTCCCCCCATATATATATATATATATATATAGTTTAAAATGTGAAAATATTTTAAATGACTATATAGAGGTATGTGTTAACAATAACAACATTCAAATACATAAGAAAAAACCCAGTTGTTTTTATATAATATACTTCCTGCTCAATAGTCAATAGCTTTATCAGACACCAAATTCAAAGGCTTGGTTTTCTTAAATCCTTTATGAAATAAGGTGAGGTATATAGAAATAAGTACATTTCTTAAAGGCTTGTGGCATTGTGAATGGAGAGAAGAGAGTGAGTAAGAAGAAACACTCTATGGGCATTTCTTAGAAGGCCATGCTTTAGAAAGAAAAGGAACAAACTGCAGGAGTCCAGGCTCTGAAGGAGAACACAGACAAAGGTCAAAGGCTGATGATCTCTGGCTTTGTAACTCTCTCTTACTATTTTGTACTAATAGCCTGTCTATTACTATTCTGTGGCGAAAAGCCACTGGTTTCTGGTAATAAACTCCTGCTGGCAGCAGCAGGAGATAAAAGACTTAATTATTTTGGTACTTGTTTTTTTTTTTCCTTTGGCTCAGGCCTCTCACTGGCCTGGTGAGAGGTTTGAAGTTCCTTAACTCTTCTTAAGTCAGAGAGAAAAGGAAAGGAAAGAAAAAATAAGAGAAAGAAAGAAGAAATAAAAGGCATTCATACAGAGATACACACATACTGGATGAAGCTGAAGAAGGCTGCACCCTCATTCATTTTTGGTTTTTCGCTCTTAAACTCTCTCGGGATAATTGCTCACATAGTTTTCTAAGCATCTTTACTATTGTATAAGTTCATAATAAGTTCAAGACAATAGTTTATATCATAAAATGACAGAGTTACAGTAGGAATGTTTATACTCTTTCTGTTAAGACTAGTTGATGACTAAACATTCATTATCTGTTATTAACTCTATAAATTCATTGTAAGTTTAAAGCAATAATTCTTATGTCACAAGTTAGCATTTCTCAAGAGACAAATCATCTGCCTTGTTTTTCATTCATTTTGAAGTTGTGTAGAAAAATCTAGTAAATATTTTATTTTCTGTGCTTGCGTTTAGAATAAGTTGTCCATTTCCAGTTTATGGCCTTTAGTAACTGGATAGTGGCCTCAGAGCTAACCTAGAAGAAATGTTTCCCTGATCATAAGTTTGTTCAAAGTCTGCTTTCTTATCCTAGTGCAATTAGCTTATGACAAAGCCCTATTTGCAGCTATTAGGAGCTTGGAAATTATTTATGCAAATTTAGGAATTTTATAAAATCATTATTAGGTATAAAAATCATCATTTTTGTCTATACAGCAAATAGGGTGGGCTAATGACCAGAAATCATTAGAATATGCATATCAGTATCAAGAGCCAATCCTGGGATGAAGTCTCTTGAGACCTTGCTCAGAGCTCACTCATTGTAGGCCATGAAAAATGGTGGACCATCTCCAGACATGTCACTTGCATGCCTTTAGTCTTTCCTAGATGGCTTCTGACAACACTCCTCCCCCATGGATTGAGTCAAAGATTATAAGAGACATTAATGAATATAAACCTAAATGATCACATGTAGCTATTCTAACCTTAAAATTCTGAATTAAGTCCATTATTATGAAGTTAACAATTATACCTTAGGACTTGATACTGTACTTGGTAAGTGTATTTAATATATATTTAAAGTAGCCAAATTAATAGACAGTTATAAAAATAGAACACACTTTATTATAGGAATAACAAAATCTATAATTTTAAGTTTTAAATTTAAAAGTTTTTTAATTACCATTCCCACAATTGTATAATTAATTTTTACAATCCCTAATTCTTTTTCTAGGTAAAAACTTAATTCCAGGGAAACTAGTAAAATATACATATTACCAGTATTTGCTTAGCAAATATTAAATCAATAATTGCTTCATTAAAAATAATAGCAATTTATTTCTTACAGTTTTGAAAGCTGAAAAGCCTAAACTCAAAAATGGAATGAAAGAGCTTGGTATCTGGTCTGTTCTTTATAGTTGGCACTGTCTTGGTATCCCTTGTACAGCAAAAGATATAAAGTAAAAAACAGCCTAGTTAATTCCCTGGAGGCCTTTGTACTGACTTCATTCCTGAGACCCCATAAATGTCTCTCATGTGACCAATACACTAGCTTTTAATCTCCAGCTCAAGCTTATGGATTTGGGAGAACAGAGGCATTCAAACCACATCAGCAGCCATACTTGGTATGGGGCTTTCTCCCTCTTTAAAATGGCTATGGGGAAAGGGGTTGTGCTTACAGTGTCTTAGATGAGGAAGGCTTAGGACTAGAAGTCAAGAAGGGGCCAGAGGGTAGGCACAAAGGAGTGGTTAGGTACCATCATAGGATGTCTCGACTAGGAGATGGACTGAAAGGAGACCTCTCAGCTGAGGCAGAGATTTTCCCTTCCACATTAAACCCTGGCATTTGTTCTTGGGCATAGAGGTCCATTCATCTGAATGAAGTCTTCAGCTTGAGGTTCCCTAGACATGGAGCAAGTCAGTACCTTGTGCTAGCTAAAGCTGGGAGGTCTCTAGGTAGAACAAGACAGAAGCAAAACAGGAACCAAGGACTAAATGAGCTCTGGACAGTAAGCCAGGAGTTCTTTCCTAGGATGAAATCAGAAATTAGACTAATGATACACAAGTGTTCTTAGCATGAAAAATATTCCAATGGCTAGGACTTTCCAAAAGATGACCAAAGAACCAGTTTTACTATCTCTTTTCACTAAAAATATTACCAACTTAGCCACACTGATGGCCTTCACCTTAGTTTTAATTTATTCAACACGATAGAGAATATTCACCCTCTAAGTTAGTGGCTCTCAATCTTCCTAATGCTGCAATCCTTTAAAATAGTTCCTCATGTTGTGACAACCGCAACCGTAAATGAAATTATTTCGTTTCTACTTCATAACTGTCATTTTGTTACTTTTAAGAATCATAAATATCTGACATCCAGGATATCTGATATACAGTCTCGGGGAGAAGGGGTCATGACCCACAGGTTGAGAACCACTGTGTTAAGTCTATGTGTTGTTAGGAAGAGATAGAAACTATCTTCACCAGCCTTCCAGGAATTAGGCCAATCACATCACCTATACAAGTCTTCAGTTCAGAAGAAGTTGCCATGAAAAGGTGTGTGTGTGTGGGGGGGGACTAGTCTATTTGGAATTTCAGAGGTCTTATAAGGTGTCTGTCCTCTCCAGCTTCACAGGTGTTAACTGTGACCTGTGATAGAGGCACAGAATCAACAAAGCAAAATGGGTTATATTTAGATGATCCATAACAAGAGAGATTTCAAGTCACATTCTCTTTTTAGCCTTCCCAGGGCTTGTAATATTCATTTTCCCCAAATAGCAGTAGATCTTACTATAGATGTCTGCACTGTTTTTGTTGGACCAAGCTCTATGGTCTTCAGTTTTGGATCTTTCAGTAGATCCTCACAGGCCAGGGGAACCAAGATGTTCTGTGGGACTGGATGAGGCATACTTGCTTGGTCATCTCTGGTTGACTCGCCTTCTTTTGTAATAAAATCATTCACCTCTGGAGGATATTTTCTCCTGAAAAATAACATAGTTTAGGAAGTGATTTCAGCTAATCAGTTCTCTCCCTATCTCTCTTTCTAGAAGTTACTGCCAGCATCCCCACTGAACCATCCGGTAGGTATCAATCAGTCTGATAAGGCCATCCTTTCCTGCCTGCTTTGTGGGAGAAGCAGCAGGGGCAGAGGTAGAGACAAGACAGGTTACCTGGGTACCTGTCGTTTTTGAGCAGAGAGCATGATGTAAAGAGAAGTGTTGGATACAACCTTTCCTGGGGTTTTGTAACAGTTTAATAAAGAGACACAGCATTGTGCACGGGCACAAAGAAAATACACTTTTCATCTCAGGTCTCCATTGATTGAAGCGGCAAGTGGGCTTGTCCTTGCAGGCTTTTGAGGTAACCTGTAACACAGACTGGGCAAAGGTGAGGCAGATAGCCTCACTCACAGAGGGTAAGGAGATGACAGAGCCTCAGAAAGCTCAGAGAGGACCCTGACCTACCTTATAGAGAACAGACCATGAGCTCTCAAGTCACAGACAATCTGCAGCCACAGGGCACCTCGGAAGGAACCCTGTGACCACCGGTCCTGACAGTGGTGCTGGGATCTGGTTCTGAACCTTACCAAGTTCCTTCATTTCCTTTACCCAAAGTTCATCAAGGCCCTTACTCATGCATGCTCCATAGATACTGGAGAGAAACAGAAGGGTGATTTAACACCTAAAGAACCCATTCATCATTGCTCCAAAGTTGCAAAACATCCCCATTGCCAACTTTTTGCTCCAGTATGCAGAGATGCTGATGAGAAGGACCTAGGTGTTAGGGAAAAATAAACGACTTTTCCACCTGTCTTTGGAAGTATAACTAAATTTGTACCTACTACAAAACAAAGTTATTCTCTCTGTCTTCGTTGGACTGCACTCAGGATGCCCACTAGCTGACCAGTCTGGGGCTCCTCCTTTGACGGTATTATGAGAGTAAATGTTAATAATAAGTAGGGGAAAGAAAGCACCATCTGTATTACACAGGCAGAACTCATTCTACCAGAGTTGTCCTGGAACAGTATAAAACATTATTAGCATCTAAAAAATAAATTACCCTTTTTTACTAGCATCTGCTGAGTGGTCTGTAGGATGCATGGACTTCTTAGCTTCACCTTCATTTTGATCTGCAATTATAGATTTTCATAAAAGATACATAAGTATCATGTTACCTAGAAAATGTCTGTATGAAGTATCTTATAGTTTAAAATAACATAGATTATGACACTCCTAGGAACTCTATCTGGGACCAGAGTCAGTCAGTACACTGTGTGGTTTTTCAAGACTGTTCCTGCTCCTCCCTGTGGGTGGAGAATGGGTCTTGACCTAGTCTTGACCCACGGTGGGAATCTGGTATTTGACCTAATCTTGACCTGAGGTGGTGGGTGTAAGGCTGCCGAAAGCCCCTAGGGTCCTTCATGATCACTAATAAACACACAACACGGTCAATGTTGTCTCTGAGTACTGAAGTCTCCTCTGAAAGTGCCACTAGTTCAGAAGTCTTCAAGGTAGCCATCAGCCTTTTGATGGGGGGAGGGGGCGCGGGGGATGGGACAAGGACAAGAAGCAGCCACATTCTTTGCCAAAATTTCAAACTCTCCAATGTTATTTCCCTCTGAAACCTCTTGAGATGGGCTGCCATAGTCCACATACCCCTCAGCACTATTTTTTTCTCTTTCTTTTTTCTGGAAAAACACCCCAAAACACTTGACTTTTTAAGACAAGTGCAAGCACCCCGAACAAAGGATTCTTGTTAGAACACTTGTTAGCTTTTCACAATCTGACTCTTGCAAAGGCATATGGATAAATGTTAATGGACAAAGTCAAGAAAAAAATGAGGCCCCTTAATAAAATTTGTTTAAAAAGGCATTCAATCCACTGACTTCTAAAGCAGGTTAAATATGCCTCCTATGTTACACTCTAAAATATTGTCTACTAATAATGGTCTGTGTCCTGGGTTCTACAGTTTCTTTCAAGGAAATGCATAAAGTAAAACTGTATGCAGTCTGCAAAGAGGAAATGGCCTCTCATCCCTGGGAAGGAAAAGGCGCGGGAGCTGCTATGGAGTGAACTTGATCAGTCACCTTTACGCTGTGAAGAGTGTTCTGTCCACTGCATTTCAGACTGCAGAAACACACCTTAGGTTTTAAACAAACACGATCATAATTTTCCAAAAATATATTATTATTTTTTTCATTCCACAAACTGAACATATTTCTCTTGTCCAATTCAATCTACGTATTTAACTTATACTGGGGAAGAGGCGACACAACATGGTATAGGACCATCACGTTTTAAGTGGAAATGACTTATACTTGAAACACAGTTTTAAAAACATGCAAAATACAAATAGAGCTGCTAGGTTATAGTGTCACATTTTTCAACATTTTCTCCCCTGAAAAGGCCGCAGCGGGCATGGCATCTAATCCAGAACCATTTGGACTGTTATGGAGTGAAAAGCTTGTGCAACTTCTTGGAGCAGTGGAAATCTGCAACATGCAATGTAGGCTAAGAATCACTCAGGGCTGGGTAGCTTTTCTGAATGTGAATTTTCATCCCCTACTATGCAAATGAATAGTTACATACACTATAATACAGGAATGATTTCCCTCTGCCAGAAGATAAAAGTGCACATTTCCTTGCTCTTTCTTGGTTCCAACTGACAATTTCCTAAGATTGTAAATTATATGATACCCAGCTAAAATATGTCTTCGTAAATTAAAAATGACATTTGAGTGTCACATAAGTAACAATGCTTAGAGACATGTTACTGTTTCCAGAAAAAAGTGGCCAGTAAACTACTGAGCTGAAGACAAAGACCACCCTTCCCCAGGACCACCGTGCACAGGAAGCAAAGTGTGATACAACAGTACCTCAAGGCAAAACAAATGTCTGAGGGTGGAGCCAGCTCACTTGTGATCCTGTTAAGAATGAGAGCCACTGCTTAGGGCCAAGGGACTGGGAAAATTTTGGTAGCTCAGAATGCTATATTTGTTGAATCTGCTAAGAATGCAACCAAGGATGTTGATGGCATTCGCCAGCTGAGGTTCGTTTTTCTGGAACCATCTCTAACATTGGGATCAGGAAATCTGTAAGTAGTGCAGCATCTTCGTGGGGCCAGCCATACTTTTCCACAAGTACATCAAAGAGGCTCCAGGGCTTGAGCTCGGTGATGTGCCGCAGTTCTCCCCGGCGACTGAAGACTTCCTGAGGATATTTTCCAGACAGAGGAAAGTGCCTTGGGATACTGCCCAGAAGCTCCATGATGTGGGCTATGTGGTCTTTGTCTCTCGAATAGTCTTTCCCAGAATGCGGTTCGAACAAATATTCTCCTGTCGCCAGCTCAAATGCCATGCACGCTGTACTCCAAATGTCTGCAGGTGTACCGTAGCCCGCTCCTATCAAAACCTCTATGGACCGATACTGGCGAGTCTGGATATCCTCGGTGAAATGCTTGTGCATCCAACAAGCGTTTCCCAGGTCGGCAATCTTTACTCTAATTTTATCTGCTCTCCGTGGATTCAGAGGGTTCAACCAACAGGTCAGCTGCCCGGGTTTTTGTTTTTGGCATCTCCAGGACTAGGGGCTGAGACTGTCCTGCCTCTGTTATGGGACCAACTGCTCTCCCCTCGTTCCGTAAGCGGCCATCCCTCTGAAAGAACTGAGCCACAGGCTACAGGTTCTAAGGTCCCAGAAACACTGGTGAGGGAAACTCTGGACCCGTATTGTCCATTGAATTGTTCATAGGAGCTGCTGTACGTGTAGTCACTCTCTGTGAATGGCTCCTCCAGGTTATACTCCTCGGGATTTACACAGTTCCTCCTCCTCCTCCTCCTCCTCCCTCCCCTCCCCTCCCCTCCCTTCCTCCTCCTACTCCTCCAGCTGCTGCTCCAGTTAAAACAGGCCATTTTCCATGTGGCTGTTGGCTGGACTTGATGATCCATTTGAGGAGATGGTGACCAAGAACCTCAAAGACCAGGCAGACATGTATTCCATTCATGCCTGAGACCTTGAAGCCACCGATTAGTTGGACTACTATGCCTTTGTTTGGGTCACTTTCTCGAACACATTTGAGCACTTTAATTTCATCCAAGGCGGTCTCTGTACAATGCTGGGCGCTTTTTACAACTTTCATTGTACTAAATCTCTTCCCTTGAGTGTCCCAGCACAGACAGACAGTAGAAAAGTGCCCCCATCCTAGCTTCCTAATGACATAATATCGACCATTGAAGAGGCCTCCTACTTTCACTGGATGATAGCCACCTTTGCGGTAAAATGCGGGGTCCTCCTGCTCCTCATCCTCTGATCCCAGAATCTCCTCCTCTGGCTCTGGGGGCACTGGGTCTGGCAGTGGCGGCTGCGGTGGAGGAGGAGGAGGAAATGAAGGAGGTTTCTGTTGAGGCTCCGGCTTTTCTGAAGAGGACAACTTCTCAGAGTTAACTGACATCAACAGCTCCATCTTCCGCCTGTTCCCCCACCCCCCCGGATGTTTCTCTCTTTTCGGGCCTGGATGGCCAGCACTTTCCTGGAGCTTTTTCCTACTCCAGGCAGTCGGATGGGGGTGGGGAGTGAGAAGGTGGGGTTTGGGGGCATGGGAGGGCTCCGCCTCTGACACGACAGGCAGCCGCCCCACCCCGATGCTGCTGTCACCAGCCGGTGGGAACCACCCTCAGCACTATTTTCTTGCTTGCTCCTACTAGTGTGGTCCAGTAAACCCTGATTCTAAAGTCCTAAAGTCTTCCATATCTCTCCAAACAACCGCATGCTCTGGCTTGTCACATCAATATGATAGTCTTTGGTATCAACCTCTGTCTTATTGCTATGAAGAGACACCATGACCAAGGCAACTCTTACAAATGAAAGCATGTAGCAGTTTCAGAGGGCTCGTTCAGAATGAAAGCAGGGAACAGGTTGGCATGTCACTGGAACAGGCCTTATATCCTGATTTTTAGGCATCGAAAAGGGGCAGGGGAGGAGAGAGGCAGACAGTGTTCCTGGCATGGGATTTTAAAACCTCTAAGCCCACCATCAGTACAGAGTCCTCCTCCAACAAGGCCACACCTCCTAATCCTTTCCAAATAGTACATCAACTGGACTAAGTAGGCAAATATATGAGCCCATGGGGGGGGGGTCATTCTCATTCAAACCGGCACGTATATCAGTGATACATTCTGCTTTTATTTGTCCTCAGGTTGTTTTATTATAGTGTGTTACTTGCTTTAGACTCTTCCATATCACGATTAATAGTATTTGCAGACTATTTACTTAAGCATAACAGTAAAATAAAGACCTCTTGGGAAATCAAGGGTTAAAAGAATTAACAATACAGCACACATCCCTTCCAGAATCACTCTACGCTGTCAGCTGAGGAAAGTAAGTGTGAATGCAGATGTGCAGAAGCCACTGGTGAGTACTTTGAGAAGTTACATTATATATCCAATTATTGACTTTTAAAACTAGCATCTGGAGGTGCTGGAGAGATAGCTCAGTGATGTACAGCACTAGCCATGCAAGCTCAAGACAGCAGTTCAGAAACCCTGTCTGTAATCCACCACCGGGAACGTGGAGACAGATTCCCAGAGCAAGCTGGCTAGCTAAACCAGCCATACTGGTAAGCTCTGCATTCAACTGAAAGGGCCTATCCCAATGAGTAAGGTAAAGAGTGATTGAGAAACACTCCCGACTCCAAATGCACACACACACACACACACACACACACACACACACATACACACACAAACACCAAACATTAAAAACTAATATTTTAAATTAATATATATTAGTATTTATTATATTAGCACAAGCTCTTTTCTCAGTTATTTTGACAATTACATTTTGGTGTCTTAGACTTCTGCAGTGTTGGTTTTCTTTTTAATTTAAAAATTATTTTTCTGTATATGGGTATTTTTGCCTGCATGTATATCTGTGTACTGTGTTTGTGCCTGGTGCTCATGGAGGCCAGAAGAGGGCTTGGGGTCTCCTGGAACTGACAGACAGTGGTGAGTTGCCATTCAGATGCTGGGAAACGAACCCGGGTCCTCTGGAAAAGTAGTCAGTGCTCTTATTCAATGAGCCATCTCTCTGGTCCCTTAACTTTGATTTTTTTAAAACACCATTTTTTTGTATTAGATTTTTGAAAAATTCATACAACTTTTGATTATACTCCCTGCTCCTCTAGCACTTCTCAGATCCACTACCCCCCCCCCCACCTTTTTGGGAGAACCCATCAAGGCCAAGTAGTGCTTCCCAGCTATTCTTGGATATGGGATACTCACTGGACTGTGATTGGGTTACCAGGCCTACACCCTTAGAAAAACCTGGTTCTCCTTCTCTTAGAAGCTATCAGTTGCCAATAGCTACTTGGCTAGAAGTGATTCATGTCCAGTCCCCCCACCCCACCCCTATTTCCGTGCTGGGAGCTGATCTGGCTTGGGCTTGTGTGTTGTCATAATCATTGTGAGTTCCGACATGCAGCTGCCCTCCTGTGTGTAGTAGATACTTTTTTCCTTATAGCTGTCTTTGTAACTTTGCTTTACTGATGTGTAATTTATAGACAATAACGTGTTTACATGTTAAGTGTATAGTATGGTGAGTTGTGACAACATCTGCATTTATAACGGCACCTTATATCAAGACTCCAAAGATGGACTTTAAGGAGGGGAGGGGTCACAAGATCTCTCCATTTGTTTTTCTTTCCAATGTGCCCACACTGGATAGATCTTTTTCTGCATTTCTGGTGGCAGCCTCTATTTTTTTCCGCATTTTTGGGTGGCAAGTTAGCCACAGATGGGTTCCATGTAGCTGCTTGAATAATTTTTAAGGGATTTTTTTCATTTATTCCCATTTCAACAAAAATCAGATGTTTTCCACTTCTCTTTGACAATGCAGAAAAAGGAACGATTGGACTGTGATTTGCACTTGAGAAAATTTAATGTTTTAGAAGCTTCTCCTCAATCTGTGTATCTTTAACTTTGTCTTCACCTTAGTTTTAAGGTTCCGCTGGGCTGCACTGAGCTCTCTGAGTTATTTTGGTGACTGGCTTTGTTTCTTCCGAGTTCTTCTGAGCTGTTTTGAGTCTGTTGGGCTATTTGGTTACTTGCCCCTTGTGTGACTCTGTCACCTTGAAAGGCTTTTGAAGTTGTACTGTGCCACTGAGGTTCTGCTGGGCCATTTGGGACAACGAAACAAGGTTTCTGAGGAGGTCTCTATCGTGTTTGTAATGACAATTAAGTATGGTCATGTGAGATGACTCCATAGGTAAAGGCACTTGATGCCCAGTCTGATGGCCTAAGTTTGATACCCAAAACCTACATGATGAGAGGAGAATTTCAAGACCCTCGTGTTGTCCTCTGGCTTCTTTCTACACATGAAAAATAGGATGCATGTATCTGAATATATGCATATACACAACACAAGAACATAATTAATGTGTTTGATTACTTTTTTTAGTATCTGTGCTCCCTAAAGAGATTCCCATCTGATCAGTCTTTTGTAAACTTTGGTTTCTGAACAATGATGAGGTTAAGAGACAGAAATGGGGAGCAAGGACCCTGAAAGCAAACAATTTTAATTCTTGTCCTTGGCCAGATTTAGGGTGATGTCTATATGCAGGTGAGGGCTGGCATTAGTTAGGTCAAGGCGATACATGATTGGACAGTAGAGAGTGGGTGGGAATAAAGTTTTGGTAAGGCGGGAGAGGAGAGGGAGAAGAATCAAGATGGAGACAGCAGAGGAGGATGGTTTTATCTTGTCTAGGTGGGTGGTTTATGTCTTTATTAGTTGTCAGTGAATTTATTGTGTGGATGTATTGTGGACTGAGAATTTAACATATAAATTTGTTTGATAGGTTATTGATTGTTGAGCCATGTTTGTACCGGACTGTGTAAAAGCAATGGCTGAGAGGCAGCTGGAGTGTGAGGATTCGTGGTAACTACTCACCTAGAGGACCTCATGGAGAGGGCGGCTAAAAGAGAGACAGCAGGAGAGGGCGGCTTGCAGACCGCGTGGCAGAGTAGCAGCCAGTATGCACATGCCATGTGGCCCTAATGGTGACAGCAGTAGCGAGGGATAAAAGGTTACCACTTGTAATATTTACCGAAACAGACAGAATCAGATGTCTCTGGAGGTGGTAGAGCCAGACTAGAGCTAATAAAATAATTTATAAGTGTATTTGACATAAGCAGAAGACTAAGGAATGCAGACTTTGTGTTTTTTTCCAGTAGTAATAGATGTTACAAAGTAACGGCGTGTTATGTCTGTACATTCAAACAGGGCTATTCTTTGGGCATATATTTTCTTGATGTTTATAATGTAGATAAGATGCTGCTACTTTCAGCTCTTTTGACATAAACATATAATTTGTGTACCTGTAAATGGAGGAGAGACTTTTTCCTTCTTACTAGCATTAGATTCTTTGGTGAGTTTTGGAGACAGGATTGAAGACTCTGTTGATACTGTACACAGGCCTGTAGTCCAAGGCAGTGGAAAATACAGGGGCTTTGCATATTCTGTCTAAACAGCAGGAAAAATGGAGACCTCTTAGAAAGTATTTTTATCTGCATTCTCTTCCCTCCCTCCTCACCCCTGTCCACTGAAGCAGGGTCTCATGGATTTCAGGCTGACCTTTAGCTACTTTTAATCCTCCTGAACCCAGCTCTTGAGTGCTGGGATTGCAGGCATATGTATATACCACCATCCACAAGTTTATATTATGGTAAGAATCAAATCTAGAGGATTGTGTACCCCAGCTATATATCCTAGTAATAATTATTTACATTTCTAATTATTATAACTACCACCTATGTGGTTCTTAAAACACTGTTTTTCCATGCTGGGAATTGAACCTAGGGCCTCATGGATACTAGGCAGGTGCTTCACCACTGAAATAACACTTTGGAGATGAGTACCTTCAAATATGACCTTTTATATAATCCACCCCTGAGGTTGGTGTTATCATTGACACTTTGTGAATAAAGAAACAAATCTAAAAAGATTTGCCTAGGTTTGTGTACTAATAGCTATTTCTTTTGTCAATAAAAATTGGACTTCATATTCAGAAAAATGTTTTTCTAAATGTAACTGAAGTTCAAACCAATGAAACCATCCACTCTGTTTTAATAAAGTGGGGACAACAGCAGGGAAGTTCTGAGTAGGGGACAGGAAGTGGGATGACAGAGCATTGTTCATCCTCCTCTAGCCTCTGCCCATGTGGACATGGATACTTAGAACTCCTCCAAGCATGTGCATATAGCTTACACATGCACAGCACATGCATGCACATACCATAAAACAGCAGCAATGCACACTTCAAGTTAAAGGGATAGTACAGAGAAGGTAATTTCAATAATGGACATATGAGATTATGTGAAATTAAACATTTCTGCACAGCATATTGCTCCGAGTAAAGACCTAATCTTCAGAATGGGAAGAAATATTTGCTAACTAAGCATCAGACAGGGAGCTGATATGTAAGATTCATAAATAACTGTAATGAACATCAAGAAAATAAACCAACCAAATAGTAAGTAGGCGAATAACAGAATAATTTTCAAATGAAGAAATACAAATGACCAATAAATATTTGAAAAAGTGTTCAATATCTTTATTTATTACTTAAAATTAAAATTTCTTTAAGATTCCATCTCTCTGGTAAGGCCCTATTGGTGAAGATAACATCTGCATACATATTTCATTGAACATGGAGAAGTTGAGCTGAGACTTCACCCCTATTGCATAGTGTTCATGTTCCCGGAAAGGATTCTGCATGCTACCTGAGTAGAAAGGTACACGCCAAACCCACTATCAACTCTTCCATATAACAATGGCATGGTCAAGCATCTCCTGTCTAAATATTATGTAAAAATTCTTTTCTAACGCCTCTGATTGGTTAATAAAAGAGCCCATCAGCCAATTATCTGAGCAGAAGAGGAGAGGATTCCTGATCCCAGCCTGGGGATTCCAAGGACAGAAGCAAGAGAAGAGGAAAGTGAGGAGAAACCATGTAAAGAAAGCAGGAGGACTCATCATAAGGTTGTGATGAGGGAGGACTCATGACACACATGGAGCAGAGCAAGCCAGGACAAGACAAGATGCAGGTAAAGGACAATTTGTCAAGGTATTAGCAGCATAGTTGGGTTAGAGTAGTGCAGAACCTTCCCAGCTTAGACCTGCAGCTTAAAATACCACACCTCTGTGTCTTTATTCAGGAGCTAAAATGTCTAGAGCACACATGAAAATGCCCTATAGTTATTTAGGAACTAAAGGGGTGTTAGAACCCCTCCCCCTGACAAAGAATTGCTTTATATATCCTCAAAGAGAAAACATCCTATACACACTTTTGAAAGAACTACTGCTGTTAAACTGTGTCCATACTGTCCGAAGCAATTGATAGAATGATTTGCCTTATTTAGCTCCCAGACACATCCTCCATGTCTATGTATAAAACCCCAATTTTTTGTACCATCACCAAAGACCCCAAATGACCAACAAAATCCTAAAGGAAGAGAAAAAGCTGGAAAGAGCAAAATGCTTAAGTTCAAAACAAATCACAAATCATAGTGCGGCAGCATTCATGCAATTCCAGAGCTTTGGGGGCTGAGGGTTAGCACCTTGAGCTTAGACTGGGCTACACAGAGAGTCTGTATTTAAATAAAAATAGAGCTATAGCACAACTCTGTACAGAAGGCTTACCTAGCAAGAGCCAGCCCTGGGTTTCCTGCCCAGCATGAAAGGACGGATTGAGCTTGATTGTTCTACACCCCAGTGAGATGAGTATAGTTACACATTTCAAAATAACTAGTTGAGAACATTTGGAGTGTTGCTCAACACAGAGAAGTAAATGTTTGAGGTGATGGATATACTAATTATCCTGATTTGATAATTACATATTGTATGTGTGCATCAAAATATACATGTATAACTGAACGTAGTTATTATGCATGAGTTAAGACCATTTGAAAGAACCAGGCCCAGATAGATTGATGGATGAGTTCTTTCAAACTTTCATGCAGGAAACAAACAAACAAACAAACAAACCACAAAGAGCCTCTGTCAATTAACTTAAACAAGCAAACAAACAACAACAAAACCCTTTTCACTGTTTAAATGATCTGACATAGTCTTAACATCAAAGCCTAAAAAGATGATATAAAAACCTACATATTAATTTCAATGTTACAATGTTAGGATTTTTTTAAAAAAGATACATAGAATACTAAATAAAATACTAATTAACACTATACAAATTAATTCTTCAAATGAAGTTATCTCTAAGCAAGTTTTCTAAGAAATAATGTTTTTATAGTTCATTCCCCAATGAGCTAAAATGGAAGGAAAACAATGTGATTTTTTGCTATTGTTTCAGTATTTGCTTGCTTGCATGTTTGAGAAAGGGTCTTCTAATATGGCCCAGGTTGGCCTTGATGTTGTGATCCTCCTGCCTCTGCCTCTTCAGTGCTGGGATGACAGATGTGTACCACCAAGCCAGGTCCAACATACTATAAACAGTAAACTTAATAGCAACAACAATATAAATGGGTCTGTATTTAGATAAAACTGAGGCTATAAAACAGAACCACAATAAATCCATACCAAATAACTACTTTAGCACAATTTTAAAGTTTATTACGTAAAGCTAACACCCAGTAGCAAAGCAAAGATAACAACCCACTGGTCTATGAATTGGTAAGAATGACACCCAGCTGGGGTGTCGCAACTGCTTGAGACACTGAGGCTGGAGGTCACAATTTTGAAGCTACCCTGGGGCAGCATTTTACTTATTTTATTAGGCTCAAAACAAAAAGCAAAAGAGGGTGTGTGTGTGGTAGAGTACTGCCTAGCATGTACAAGTCTGTAATTCAATCCTAATCCCACACCAAAAAAAAAAAAAAAAAAAAAACCAGGAAATAAAAAAGAAGAAAAAAGTGACATCTATCATTATTTATGAACTTTTAGGAATCACAGAATAATGAACTAGAACTAGAAATAATGATAAAAACTGTACACACATGCACAGAGGCACATACACACAGAGGCAGCACACGGGCACTTTTGAAAGAGAAAAGAAACTAAGCAAACACAACAAACTGAAAATGCCTTTGGCAATTCTGATTCACCATGAGTAAGCAGTATCTTATCAGAACTGCCCTGCCTCAGATAGCACACACACACACACAAAGTTCAGAGTAACCAAAGCTGCTGGAAGGTGCTGGAGGAAGGTTAGGAAGAAGAGAGCCAACAGGAGGTTTTATGACTAAGTCTCTTTGGCTCAGATCCGCACCATTTAGGGAAGACTATAGTCAGACAGCCAAGATAGAAATGACTAAATATGAGTTATTCTTTAAAAGAAACATCTTCTTCTCAGTGCACCAAGTAGACAGACAAGACACTGTTTTCTGAAAGCAGGGAATTGAATGTCCTAAACACAACGGTCATGGCATTTAGTAAGTCCAAGTTGATGTATAGAGAACCAAAAATATGAAGTCTCAATTGAAAGAAAAAAAAAAAAAACAAATGAGGACAGCCCTAAGGTAATCCAGATATTTAGAGACATTCAAATTTTTCTTGTGTATAAAATAATTTCAACATTTTCACGTATGTATAGCATTACATTTTGATCCACCGATTCTACCATCCCCTTGCATTGGTCTCCCCTTTCACCTCTCACTGGCGCTTTCCGCAAATCTTAAACAAGTGAAAACTATAAAACTAAAAATAAATAAGACTTGAATTTAAAAATATCTCTGGCTGAATTTAAAATAAACAGATATGAGAGAAAAAGGTTAGGGACATACAGATAGAATACTGAAATTACGTATGTGCATACACACACATACATGATTCAGAAACCTGTGGAACAATAACTATCCATGTAACTGTGTAACAGAAGGAGAAGACAGGAAGAATGAACTATAGTAATATTTGAAAAGATGACACTGGCTTCTTTATTTTGGACAAACGCATGAATATGATTCTGGAACCTTAGTCAAGTGTATAAAGAATCAATATGAGAAGGATCATAAGTGGGCAAAGAATCAAGCTATTGAAACCCAGACATCAAGGAAAGACCTTGAAAACAGTGTAAGAAGTAAGAAACAGGACCAACAACTTAAACCTGTGCTCAGCAGCGAACACAGAAGCTGCGAGCCAAAGGACGCTAGCACACTAACATGAGAAAAGTGAAAATATCACTTATACACATATTAGTAAGCCAGAGTTTTGTATCAAATAATAATTTCCTTCAGAAATATCCTTAAAAGAAAACTAGGGGTTTGGTGCCTGCAAACCTCTACTACAAAGGACTCGGAAAGAAATTGATCCAGCAAAAAGGAACTATAGAAACTTGGCTTCAGTAATGACTGAAAAATCCGATCTAGTTAATATTCAGTTATTTTTTTATATATAGGATTGTTTCTTTGAAATATGCAGGAATGTCAAAGGCAGAAAATTATGACTCTCAGTACAAATTATAGAGTACTAAAAAGACCTGTAGTACTATACTGTTCAAAGCTTGCTTTCTTCATTTTTTTTCTAAGACAGGGTTTTTGTGTGTAGCCCTAGCTGTCCAGGAACTCGCTGCATAGAGCAGGTTGGTCTTGAACTCATTAAGTTCTGCCTGCCTCTGTATCCCAAGTGATGGGATTAAAGGCATGTGCCACCACTGCCTAGCCCCATTCAAAGCCTTCCATATCAGTAGTATGACTTTACTTTAAAGCAGTGGTTCTCACCCTTCCTAATGCTGTAACTCTTTAACACAGTTGCTTATCCTGCAGTGAGCCCCAACTAATTTTGCTACTGTTATGAATTATCACATAAATATCGAACAGGCAGTATGTCTTCTATGTGATCCCAAGGTTGAGGACCACTGCTCCAACAAAGTACGAAATGGCAATGTGTGTTTTAATATGCATAGAAAATACCAAAAACCCAAACAAGTATGACATGTAATTGAAATAAAAAACTAAAATGAAAATTTAATCTATGTAGTGGTTTGAAAGAATGGCCTCCATAAGCTCACATATTTGAATTCTTGAACCCTAACTGGTGGAATATTTTTGGGAAGGATTAGGAGGTATGGTCTTATTGGAGAAGCTGTGTTAATGGGGCAGGCTTTAAGGTTTCTTTCTTTCTTTCTTTCTTTCTTTCTTCCTTCCTTCCTTCCTTCCTTCCTTCCTTCCTTCCTTCCTTCCTTCCCTTCTTCTTCTTCTTCTTCTTCTTCTTCTTCTTCTTCTTCTTCTTCTTCTTCTTCTTCTTCTTCTTCTTCTTCTTCTTCTTCTTTTAGTATAGAGTTTATTCAGGGCATGGTGAGAGTAGTTGAGAGAGAGAGAGAGAGAGAGAGAGAGAGAGAGAGAGAGAGAAGAGGCATGTAGGAGTCGAAGCTGGCCCTGAGCACGTGGAGAGAGGAAGAGGGGAATGGGGAAAGACACGAGGACAATTTTCTGAAAATTGGTTCAGAAAACTTGGGTCTTTGCAAAGATAAACCTGACTATACAGTTTTAGGCATCGAGAACTGGCTTACAGGAGAAACGAGGGGGAAATATGGATCTTTCCACTAAAGAAGAATGCCAAAAATTTTAATTGTTGTTTCTGATGGGAATGTTGAAAGGCTATGACTATTGACTTTTGATGGAAGTGTGGACGTTAGCCTTAATCGAGCAAAGATTCCTTTAGGACCTGGGCTCGAGGAAATTCTTGTTACATTCTAATAATCAATCTGACTGTATTATGCCCATTGTATTAAAAACCCAAGTCAGCTATTAGTCTAGTTTGAGTCTTATTGCTGATACAACAATAAATAAAGGAAACTTAGGGGAAGAAAAGGTTATTTCAGTTTACAGGTTACAGCCTGTTATTGAGGAAAGACAAAGCAAGAACTTAAAGCAGAGATGGTGGAGGAGTGCTGGCAGCTGGAGAGCTCGCGCATACACTTTGATAGTTTTCACATATAGCCATGAACCAATCTGAACAGTGGGCTGGGCTCTCCTATATCAACTAGCAACTACAGACATGCAATTGAGTGAGGATATCTCAGTGATTCTACACTGTGTCTAGTCAACAGTGAAAGCTAACTAGAACAGCTATATTAAAAAAATAAGTGGACTAAATTTTTTGATGGAACAAGATTTCTGAACGTCATAGCATTTAGGCTGTGACATGGTTACTGTTCACCGCATTTATTAAGGGCTATAAACAGAATTTAAAACAGAGTGCTGTCATGTCAAAATACCCTCTAAATATTTAGTTTTCTATGCATAGACCCATTCTATAGAATATGCATATTTCTATGCATAGAATAGAAACTCTCAGCCTTGGTCAGTGATGGTTCTCTTTGCAGGGTATAGCAGCCAATGTGCAGATGCACCACTGGTCAAAGTACTTAGAATAAAGGGCTGTGTGTTCAGCCCCAAACAAGCAATCTGTATCAACTCCCCTCCAACTCTCAGTGAACACCACAGAGGAGAAAGTGGAAAGAACGTAAGAGCTGTAGGACATAGAGGGGAGCTCTTGTCATGCTGTCTTCTGGAGCCATCATGGCTAATGCATTCACAGATTTACAACATCTGTGGTTACCAGCACAAAATCAAGGCGGCCAAAATTTCAGTGTGGTTTGGAAAAGAGATAAAAGGCTCCATCCTTAACCAAGGAACTATTAGTTGTTTATAGTTGTTGGGAGAAGAAAAATGATTCTTTTGAGGGATTGTAGCCACTGGTAGGTTTCACAAACTCTACCGAGTGGCCCTGTACCATGCACAACTGGGCAGAAGTAATTGGAATTCGTGTTTTAAAAAAATAGAAGAGGGCGTGAAGTTGAGGTGGGGATATGTTGGGGGTAACGGTAGAGTTGGAGGGGGAAATAAACGGGCAGACATCACATATGAATAAAATTAACATAGTATGAATTAATAACTGTAGCAGAGGTCTGTGAGCTGTGCAATTTGACGAGGAATGGAACATAGGCATGGTTAAAATTGTTAAAACTGGGCAAGGTATGAACAAACCAAACACGTATAATTTTAAAGATTAGCACCATTATGGATTTTTTCAAAATCCTACTTTGCAGAGAGATAGTGGATAAAAATGCCTTAAGGATGAACCTCAATCCATCAAAAGTTCCAGAGCATAGCAATACACATATTTTTGAAATGATTTCACTTGAAAATAGAGAGTCTGGACAAAGAGAGACTGCTAGGAACGCAACCCAAGCAGGGGGTCAGAGGAAAAGGTTTTCCCACATTCAGCCAGTCACATATGCTCAAAGGAGGCAAGAATGCCTCTCCAGCGGGCAGCAGAATCTGGTGCCATCCACCTGGTACTGGCTTCTTCAGTTAGGAAAGAGTAGAGTTGCAAGGGTAGGATGATGGAAGAAGCTTGTAATCAAGTAACAAAAGAGTTACTGAGATCAGATAATATGTAGCAAAGATGGATTCCCCTCATGAAGCTTCTGAGCGGCATGCATAGCTTCATGTTTCTTTCTCCACGTCAATAATAATTAGTAACAAATAAATATGCACTTAAGAGACTTTAAAGTAGCTTACCCTCACATATTTTCTTACCTCTTTAGTCCCTTAGGTCTGACCTGCTAAAAAGTGACCAGGTACACGCTCAATGTCTGAGACCAAGAGGTCTCAGAATGCAGCAGGAGCCCCTCTGAGTGAGTGGTTGATTTTGACCTATTCTTGGTACTTGCCATAATTGTATAATCTAACCATAACTCAAAAAATTTTCTGAGGTACACATGAAAATATTAACAGGTTCATGTGTTTATATTACAAATTTAAGAAGTGTTTAAAGTAGATGTTTACAGCTTTATCTTATGCCTAATTTAATGTTGCCTTCATATAAGATTTTATAAATATCAGATGAAATTTCTTGGCATCCTTATACTTTTGGATTCTAAGCATCACTTGAGTTGGGATACATAGAAGCATAAAGTTATTGAACTAGTGTAAATAACAGTTAAATAGTCACAAATGTGTAAATTACACTTACCTCATCTTTATCCTTAAGATAACGAAGAGATGTAGGAGTTGATTTTAGATTTTCTTCTTGGTGTTCTAAGGAAATCCAAATACGCACAAAATTATTTTGAAAAAAAAAATCCTGCTTTTAGTTTCTCTACTACTAATAAAAGTTTTATCTGTACACTTTAATCATTCTATTTGTTTACACATGCAATGTTCTTACATTTGTAGCGAGAAATCTATTCCAAAATGACTCCCTTGAAGTTTTTCATCACACTTAGTTTTGTATATGTACGTGTGTGGGTGCATGTATGAAGCAGAACATGTGTAGATGTCAGAGGACAACCTGTGGGAGGCTGTTGTCTTCCTCCAACATGTAGATCCCAGGGACTGAACTCATGTCATTAGACTAGGCAGCAAGCACCTTTACAAACTGAGCATCTCACCAACTTCTGAAATTATTTACTTTAATACTTATGTCTTAAATGACAGAATATAATTTTCAAATATTTATTATTATACAATACAATTTTATTTTTTTGGAAAAGGAATTTCTAAATAAAATAGAAACATACATGTTATTCAAAACATTAAGTTATAAAAATAATCTTTAGTAATCTCTGGAAAACAGAAGTATTCTCCCTGTCCCGCATTTCCCTTTTCCTAACTATGGATGCTACTCATTTAGATTATTATAGAGTAGATTTTTTTAAATATAAGCATAGTTTAAGAGACAAATATCCCAACCTTAGATTTAGATAACCCTGTACTCGAACCAAACCCATTTTTGTGAGTTATGTTGTCTTGAAAAGTTAGCCTCGCTGACCTTTCTACCATCTGTTAGTTTCAAATATTAGTAATTATCATGCATGAGTGCTTTGATGGCTGAATAATACAATAGATATATAAAACAACATAGAATCTGGTATTTGTTCAGTTAATGTATAGTTGCACTGATGCCAAGCTCTGAACTGGGATCACTCCCTAGTAATACACAGAAAACCAATAGGAAGCCCCGAAGAGTGAATGCAGTGTGAGCCTATCTAGGCAGAGAGGAAATCTAGGAGTTGTGCTAAAGAAAGGCTGGGGGAAAGGTAGTTTAAGAATCGGTGAGTGATGCTTAAACTATTGGCAAAGTTCAGAACATTCAGTGTCTTTGTATTTCATTGTAAGGGGTTGGGGGTGAGAAGCCAGTGAAGAGGCTTCAGGATGGGATGCTAACCACCTTTGCAAAGAACATTAAAATGGCACAAAAGCAAATGGGTTAGAAACCTCTGCTGCCATTGTGTAGGGTCAGGCAGTTAGTAATAGTGCCCTTTGGGAAAGTAACTAAAATGTTAGGGTAAAAATATTTTTATGACAAAAATGGCCAGATCTTTTATGGATAAATTTTGTTTCTTGACAATTTCAGGATTTCAAGGAGCAAGCCAATAAGCAGCATTCCTCTATGACCTGTGCCTTAGTCCCTGCCGTAAGGTTCCTGCTAGAGTTCCAGCCCTGTCTTTCCTCAGTGGTGGCCTGTGACATGGAAGGACAATATAAATGAACACTTTTATCTGTGTCTGTTACTTTCCTGTTGCTTTGATAAAACACCAAGACGAAGGCAAGGCAACTTCTAGAAACAGAATGCTTATGGTTTTAGAGGAATGAGCGTACGTGATGCTGAGCAGAGGCATGGCTGTAAGCTGTAAGCAAGATTGCATGGTGGCAGGACCTGGAAGCCAAGCTTAAGCCACAAGCTCACAGCAGTGAGAGCAAACATGAAATGGCATGAATGCTTAAACTCTCAAATCCCACCTCTAGTGATATACTTCCTCCTAGGCTGCACCTTTTAAAAGTCCCCCAAACACAGTGAGGGCCAGGTCTCTGGCATCAGGATTCAGGATCTGCCCGAAGGAGGCTGAGCTCCCAGATCAGCTGCACAGGCACCTTTCAACCTGGACCAGTGGTGAGCCGGGGGCCCAGGCCTGGAGAGGTCACGCCTTTCTTATCTCCTTGTACAAAGCTCAAGTGCAAGTGGATCGAAGATCTCCACATAAAACCAGGTACACTGAAACTATTGGAAGAGAAAGTGAGGAAAAGCTTATAATACATAGGCACAGGGGAAATTTTCCTGAACAAAAATCACCAATGGCTTTTGCTCTAAGATCAAGAATTGATCATGAGATTGCAAAGTTTCTGTAAAGCTAAGGACACTGTTAAGAAAACAAAATGGCAGCCAACAGATTGGGAAAAGATCTCTACAAATCCCATATCTGATAGAGGTCTAATTCCCAATATATCCAAAGAACTCAAGAAGTTAGAATCCAGAGACTCAAACAATTCTATTAAAAAATGGGGTACAGAGCTAAACAAAGAATTCTCTACTGAGAAATACCGAATGCCTGAGAGGCTCCTAAAGAAATGCTCAACATCCCTAATCATCATGGAAATGCAAATCAAAACAACTCTGAGATTCCACCTTACACCAGTCAGAATGGCTAAGATCAAAAACTCAGATTATAGCAGATATTGGCAAGGATGCGGATGGAGAAAGAAGAACACTCCTCTTTTGTTGGTGGGGTTGTAAGCTGGTACAACCTCTCTGAAGTCTGTCTGGCAGTTTCTTAGAAAATTGAACATAGTAATATTGCATGTCTTGCTCCAACATACAATAAGGACACATGCACCACAATGTTCATAGCAGCCTTATTTATTTTCCAGAAGCTGGAAAGAACACAGATGTCCTTCAGTAGATGAATGGGTACAGAAAAAGTGTGGTACATTTACACACTACTCAGCTATTATGTATAGCATTTACTCAGCTATTAGAAACAATTAGAAAAAATTCCTAGGGAAATGGATGGAACTAGAGAATATCATCCTGAGTGAGGTAACCCAATCACAAAAGAACAGACATAATATGCAGTCACTGATAATTGGATACTAGCATCAGAAAGCTCTGAATATTCAAGGAACTACTCACAGTCCATATAAAGCTCAAAAAGAAGGAAGGCCAAAATATGAAAGCCTCGGTCCTTCTTAGAAAAAAAATGAGTGTATAACACCCTCTCAGTGTGTGGTACACTTAGACCTTAAGTCATTAATAATTCAAGAGCTAAGAATGCAGCCTTGTAGCAATTCTTGGTATTTAAAAATCATTATGTTTAATCTTCACACACCAAGAAAACTTTGACTATTCCCATGTTACATTTTGTGTTCTATGTACTTTATGCTCATGGTAACTAGTAAGCTTTTCAATGCATACTATCAAACCTTTAAAAATATAAAGTACTGACAAAAATATATTCATATAGTTTTATGCAAAAATGCTTTTAAAACCTGTATGTTTATCTTTGTTTTTAAAAATAAAGTTGTTTAAGTAAAATAAATGTCCCCCAAATAATGCCACCCAAATGGTCAAATACATGAGCTGCAGGGGACGTTCTCATTCACGCCACCACACTCCCCCAAGTTGATTTTAATCACAGGATTTTATCACAGCATCAGAAAGCAAAGAATAAATGTTGAAAGGGGTAGCTATTATATGAAATTTTTAGTGCTATTTGCATCTTTGTTCGGTATAGTTGGGAAGATGGAGGAAGCAAGCTAGTACTTATAAAAAAAAGGTGAGGGTAATTGGATCAGGATAGCTGGACTCAGGATGAACTAGTGGGGATAGAACTTGCAGATGGGCTGGGCTTTTTGAATAAGGAGAACAGGAAATCAGACTCATAAGCCTCACATTTCTGATATCAGTCCAGTGTGCTGTGTTAAAAATGCTGGAGGAAGAGAGTGGGAAAGGATGCTTAGTACTTATGGTGAAGATAAGGAATCATGAGACTTGTTCTAAGCGTTGAATTTAAGATGCCTGTGTGAGCTCTGAGATACTAGTATGTAGTTCAAGAGAGGAATCTGACATTCGTGAACACAACAGCATAAAACAGGATTTCTATGGTACATTTGAAGTGTGTGGTGGTTGGAGACTCCACGTGTCACAGCATGCATGTGAAGGTCAGGGGACAATATTAATGGAGTTGTTTTTCTCCTTCTACCTCTATGCGGATTCCAGAGATCAAACTCAGGTTGCCAAGCTTGTATGCAAAGTGCCCTTACCCATCAAGCCCTTCTCATCTGCCCTGGTTTTGTTTTGTTTTGTTTGTTTTACTGATATTTGAAAACATAAGATGGAATAAGCTTAATCAAGGCAATGTATAAAAGAAAGTATTTTGGGAGGGGGCCTTAAAATATCAGAGAAGGACTGGAAAGATGGCTCAGCAGTTAAGAGCACTGACTGCTCTTCTAGGGGTCATGAATTTAATTCTCAGCAACCACATGGTGGCTCACAATCATCTGTAATTGGATTAATGCCCTCTTCTGGTGTGTCTGAAGACAGTGAGAGTGTACATAAAATAAATAAATCTTTAAAAAACTCTTAGAAAGTTAAGAGTCCATGACCCCCATGACAGAGAGCATGATGGCATGCAGGTAGGAGGCACGGAACTGGAGTAGATTAAAGCTTATATTCTTGTCCAAAAGGAAAGAGAGGGAGAAAGAGGAAGAGGAGGAAGAAAGGGGGACAGGAAGGCAGGAGGGGAGGAGAGAGGAGAAAAGAGGAGAGGAGCAGAGAGAGGAGAGAGGGGAGGGAGGGAGAGGAGAAGACATGCTAATTGGGGATGTATGATATTTTTGAAACCTCACAGGCTACTCTCAGTGACACACATCCTCTAACAAGGCCGCATCTCATAATCCTTCCCAAACAATTTTAGCAACTGAAGACTAACATTGAAATATGTTGGCTGATGGGGCTGTTTTCATCCGGACTATCAGAGTAGCCCAGCATCACACACTAATGGTTTATCCTAAGAAATTCTTTAGCCTACATCTTACCTAGATAGCAACACTTGGGGCAAATGTGAGTGTGCATGAACTTCCTGTTATACAGAGAGGGAGAGGGAGGGATGAGGGAGAAGGAGAGGGAGAGAGAGGTAGAGGGAGGGGGGAAGGGGAGAGGGAGAGAGGGAATGACGAGGGGAAGGTGCAGGAGATAGGGAGAGAAGTTTCAATACCGTGGACCTCAGACACAAGTGGACCTCTGGCCACTTCACCACAAGGACAGGCCTAAAGTTTGAACATTTATTTATTTTTTATCATATATGCCTGAGTGTTTTTACCGTGTGTGCATGTGTGTTCCATCTGTGTACATAGTGGCAGCAGAGGCCAGCAGATGGCACTGGCTCTCCTGTAACTGGGATTACAGATGGTTGTGAACTGCCATATAGGTTCTACGAGACAAACCTGGGTTCTCTGCAAGCACAGCTAGCACTTTTAACCAGCTATCCAGCTCTCCAGTCCCACACCCAGACTTGGAAATGATTAGTTGCCTTCATTCTGGGTCTCTGTAGAATGTGTCAGCAGGAGGTAGCCTGGGGAAGGCAGCTTTTCTGGCTCCCCACCACACGGACAGCTCTCTCTAAGCAGAGGGCTTTCAAAATTAACTTCCTGACTCTGTTCTTTGGCTTCTGTACCGACAGACACCCTAACCCCCAGCATTTCAGTTACACTTGGCTCACAGAGGTAAAGCTTCAGGACTCTCAGTAAGTCATTCAGTTGCCTCGGAGAGCCCAAAGCCTGCCTAGGACTAGAGGGTCCTGGAGTCTGCAGTGGAAAACTTCCCAGCACTCACCAAGTGATTCTATTTGGGGATTTCTCTCTTCCTGGCTCTGGATTTTTCTGTAATCTTCATGTAGCAAATTAAACTATGGTACGTTCTTTGATTTTCAGCTTAAAGTCATGTCTAGACTATGCTTAAAGAGTGCTTTCCGTTTCTGCTTTCTGCTGTGTTTCTACTTCTTCCTAGCTTATAGCTTGTTTCTCCACGTAAAGTCTTTCTACTGTGTTCTGGTTGGGTGCTCCAGAACTTGGACTGCACCCGTGAACAGCCCGGGGGCGAGGACGACTCATGGGATAGGTGTCCCAGAAAGCCAATCTGACTTACACTGACTGTCACCGGTTGTCAACTTTCAGGATCTAGAATCACATGGGATATGAGCTTCCAGGCATATACGTGCAGAATTGTCTGGATGAGGTTACTTGAGGCAGGAATAGCCACTGTAAGAATGGGCATTACCAGTGTCTGGCTGGGATCCTGAACTGTATGTACACACAGAGGAAAGGGGCATCCTGAGCTTGTGTTCATTTCCTGTCTACAGATGCAACATGACCAGATGCCTTACACTCTCTGCTGTGATGGTCTGTAAGCCTGGAACTGTGCATCCCTTTCTTAAGTTGTTTCTGTCAGATTATTTTATCATAGCGATAAAAAAGTAACTACCTATTGAGTTATAAAAGTGGGGGGCATTTTCCGCACACTGGCTTCTGAGTGCAAAGCACACTATAGATATATCATTCGTTCCCTGATGGCTACCTCTGTGACTGCTCCTGATGCCACTCCAGGACTCTTACCCAGAAGTTAAGCATCTGACTTGATGTATGGTAAAAGTCTTTCAGGGCTGTTGGACAGAAATCAGGCCAAGTTAGGAGAGTGTCTTAGTCAGGGTTTCTATTCCTGCACAAACATCATGACCGAGAAGCAAGTTGGTGAGAAAAGGGTTTACTCAGCTCACACTTTCACATCGCTGTCCATCACCAGAGGAAGTCAGGACTGGATGGAACTCAAGCAGGTCAGGAAGCAGGAGCTGATGCAGAGGCCATGGAGGGATGTTACTTACTGGTTTGCTTCCCCTGGCTTGCTCAGCCTGCTTTCTTATAGAACCCAGGTCTACCAGCCCAGGAATGGCACCACCCACAATGGACTGGGCCCCTCCCCCTTGATCACTAGTTGAGAAAATGCCTTCCAGCTGAATCTCATGGAGGAATTTCCTCAACTGAGGCTACTTTCTCTGTGATAACTCCAGCGTGTGTCAAGCTGACACAAAACCAGCCAGGACAGGGAGCAATCCTAGGAAATGGGCTACCATAGGTCATTTGTTGCTGCATATAGTCATAAAGAATGTGAATGAATGCTGTTTTAACTTGACAGGCAAAAACTTAGTTGGTTGAACAAAAAGCAAAGACAGTGATGAAACTGTCTCTGACATAAAGAATAGAGGGGAACCTTTACATTGACCTTCTCTCTTGTGCCTCCTGGCTCCTGAGCCTTCCTGGCCTCAGGGCAGCTTTTCTGGTTTCCCATCGTTTCCACTCCTCTGCATATCTGCTTTTGTAAATGTGCTGACTCACGCAGTTTCCCTTGCTGGTCAGATGTTGAACTAACTACCTGCCCAGCTGCAGGTGCCATATTTCCCGTAAATGCAATATGAGTTATTATTAACAGTGGGGAAGAATAGGAGTCAGATATGGGTGCTTTACATTCTAGTGTAAGAACGCATAGTGTACGAACCAGCCATGCACACTGCTAATCTTTCTTTGTTCTGAGCTAACCTTTAATGTAGGTATAGTCTGGATGGAGGCTCAGGAAAAATGCACGACTTGGAAGCCTTCGGTGTGTATAAGCTTCTCACTACACAGAGCTGATAGCGAGGGAAAGGTGCAGGGAGTGATAAGAAAAGTACTAACATCATGAATCTCATGGACAGGCTTTGAAATGATTAATAATAGCCTCTGTCCCTGTTCCCTAGACAATACGCTAGCAGGAGCCAGCTTGAGGCAGATTCCCTGTAGCTTCTGATATTGCTGACACTCTGCATAAAATGAACTTTCAGATTTAAGTCCTGGCTTCCTGATTTCTATAGTGACAGATACTCAACCTCTGGTATTCTGGTTCGACGTTCCATAGCCCTTCACTGAGCACATCTGTATACGACCAACAAAACTCTGCCATCCCCAAAGGTAAGAAAGTTATCAGTTAACATGTGAAACATTAGCTGAGATTCCCTCACTTGATTGTAACCTGCCCACCTAAGGTTCCCACCAATACAGGTGAAAAACACCTTAGTTTACGACTGTGTTTTGTTCCTTAAGTATGATAAGGTCAACATTTTCAACATTAGAGTGTGTTATCTGGGGCAATCTGAATCCATATTCTTAAGCCATGGTAACTCATATTTGGGTCAAAAAATAAACTGATTTTTTATTTCTTTTGAATGAGAGGGTGTCAACAGTCCCAAAAGATTAAAGTGGAGAGTTTTCAAAGGGAGAGGAATGATCAGTGAACAGGTGAACAGAGTCTGCTGCAGTGGAAGAAAATGGAAATGAAAACTGTTGTTTGGATTTAGAGTAACACCAGGCCTCTGGCAGCCCTGGTCAGTGTACTGTAAGGAGAGTCGTGAAGGAGGGGTCCTGACTGAAGGAATGGAGAAAGCAAAGGCCATAGATGTACATTCATCTTCAGAAAATGTACAGAGCATAACACAGACGCAAGGCAATATGGGGCTGAGTGTAGACAAAAACTTTAGTCAAGGAGGCTGATGACACCATAATCACCTGGTTGAATGTGACAGAAAAACAAAACAGACAATGCTAACCTCCTCGGAACATTTATAACATGTGGGTTCTCCAACCACAGATTCTTTTTTTTCTTATAACTTTATTTAAAAAAACAGAGATACATGTACAGATTTTTAAAGGCATTTTGGCATAAAACTATATGAATACTTTTTGTCAGTACTTGATATTTTTGAAGGTTTGCTAGTATACTTTGAAATCTTACTAGTTACCATAAGCATAAAGTACATGTAAAACAAAACATAACATGGAAACTGTCAAAGTTTTCTTGGTGTGCCAACCACAGATTCTTAAGATTTCTACATATTTTCTACATAGCAACTATGTTCCTATTAAAGGAACGATTCATAATTGACTTTTATTGGAAATATTCAATGAAAGTCTTAGGGTTGAGTTAAAAGGAAAGTTGGCATTTCCTTCTAGGTGAAAAAACTAATTCTGTGGTAGAAGTACTTCCTCTAGGTGTGACATGATCATTGACCACCATGACTCAGCAAGTGCTGTGGCAACACAGACAGAAAATCTTGACCTCTGAGTGCTGGGAAGTAAAACAGCACAGTGAGAGGCGGGTCTATGGTAGAAAGCTATTAACACTCCTTCCTAGGGAGTGTGTTCTCTGGAGAGACTCCAGTTACCACCATCCCCCTCTCCCCATCTCTGTCCCAAGATGCACGTGGTCTGGGAAGAAGGGATACCAACAATTACAGAAGGTGGGAAGGTTGACAGGCTTAGGGCTCTTCAGTAGTATAGCTGCTGGGGGAGAGACTCTGGGAATATCCTGGCAATAGTCACCATGCTCCTGTAAGTAACCCCTCACCCATGAACATCTTGGAAATAGTATGAGTGAATTTTTAATTCATCAGGCTAGACTTGGATGGAGTTTTTTTTTCTTGGTCTGTTGGTGCCCTGTCTGACTTCAGTGAATTGCCATTCTTTCATGTTTCCCCAGGAAAAGAAATGAAAAACCTTAAAACAATTATTCAGAAGAAGAGTTTGAAAATGAAATTTGTTTATGATTGCTGTCAAATATTTGCTAAGTGACTGATACCATGTTTCATAATTTCCTTTTTGAAAAGTTAATAAAGAATATATATTAAAGCCTATATAACAAAGTCAAAAAAAAGAAATGAAAAACCATATCAACATAAAAATATATTTATAAAAATGTATGTGTGAACTGGGTGTGATGGTGTCTCAGTTACCTGGACAGATGAAATTATAAAAATATTGTTATGCAAATTATTTCAAAAGAAATAACAATTTGTTAAGATAGCAGAAGAAAGGGGGAATGATTAATTAATAAATTACTACTTAAGAGCTCTCATTAATAAAAGAAGTAATTATATTATATTGAGCATTACCCATTGATTTCCATTCTTCATAGTTTGTAATTGTTGCAAGAAGAGGTAGTTTTACATCTGACTCTTCAAAACTACTTCTGGGCTCAGACTTATACTTGAAAGACACGTGCCTGGAAGAAATGAAAGTTATTTTAAATCAAAATAATCAGAAAATTTACAAAACATTTAAAATAAAAATTTGGAGAAATAAAACACACCCATTTCACAGATCAAAAGCAGAAGACTGAGATTGACTAGAGAAGGAAACTGAAGTGTTGCTGATAGTCAGTAGGGTGGTACTGCCAGGATAGGAGCCTGTGCACACGGGATGCTAGTATGTACAAGATGACACAAGCATGTCAGAACTTGGATCCATGAGATATTTGGGAAAGATTTGAATGGAAAGTGGTAATATATGGATGGGGAGAGTCCATCTATCGGATATGATGACAGCATCTGTGTAGTACATGGAAAACTTCACTTATACTCTTTATTCTGGGTATTACAACCATCCAACAGGAGTAAAATTAGTCTAAGGAGGGAACCCTGTACCAGACTCCTTGAAGTGATGGACGCCAAAAAATTAAAATTTCTCAAAAAGTTCCATGTTGAGCAAGGGAGAGGGTTGAAGCCTAGTGCCAGCCAGAGGAGCAACTAGTTTCTGAGAGACTTCACCCAGTGCCGGTAGATTGTCAGTTCACTTTTTGGGGCACTCTGAAGCTGAGGCAATAAGCATCGGAATGACTACACCTTGACCATGGTTGCTTAACAATGTACACCTCTTGCCTTCTATTTAAACTTAAACCCATGTCAGGACCCTGAAAGTCTCTCTCTCTCTCTCTCTCTCTCTCTCTCTCTCTCTCTCTCTCTCTCTCTATCTGTCTCTGTCTGTCTGTCTGTCTGTCTGTCTGTCTGTCTCTCTCTCTCTCTCTCTCTCTCTTTCTCTCTCTCTCTCTCTCTCTCTATCTGTCTCTGTCTGTCTGTCTGTCTGTCTGTCTGTCTGTCTCTCTCTCTCTCTCTCTCTCTCTCTCTGTGTGTGTGTGTGTGTGTGTGTGTGTGTGATTGGAAGAACTGCCCTTGGACCTATGTATTTGTTTTTCCACTTAGTGTAGCTGGGCCTAGCTTGATAGGGTTCCTGGGATCGAGTTCTGACTCTAACAACCCTGGTAACAACTGGATAAAGGATTACCTAAAGAAATAACAAATAATTTTTTCCGGGTAGGTCTGTAAGTGTGAGTGTTTCTAGACCAGGTTGGTGCAAGGGTTACTGGGTTGAAGGGGATCTGTCTATAGATGGGTAAGTACCATCCAATCCTCTGGGAGCCTAAATAGAACAAAACTTAGCTTCTGTTCTTCCCTGAAGAGCACACTCTTCCTGCCTGTTCTTGGATACTGGGATTCTAGATTCCTTGACCTTTGGGCTCCATGACAGAAGTTTTCCCACCTTCCCCCGGGTTCTCAGGCCTTCAACCTCAAACTGAAAATTGGATTACCAATGTACCTTATGTGCTACTGTGGGGATGTTTTTTTTCTGAGAAATGCAATTTGACGTTTGCCTGTACAACTCAAAACTCTCACCCAACCTATAACCAAGTTAATATGTTATTTGTGATCATTTATAACAGTATAACTCATCCTGTTACATACTCAGCTTTTGCAAAATTGATCAACCATAAAAGCAAAAACCAAAGCACTGAAACCAATCTTCCTATGCTTTCACCTTTCCCAAAGCATCATGAACCCTGTCCCTCTTTCGTCATCATTTAAGGCCTTGACTCAGAGCAAGGTGAGTGTGTAAGACGTGGTGCCTAGACCCAAGACCATTTTCTGAAACAACAGAGTATTGAAAGTCATGTCTCAACCTCCTCCAGATGTTGAAAACATGTGGCTATAGACTGTTAATATTTCATAGTTATCTGCTTGTGCCTTTTTGTGTTTTCACGTCAATGGGTAAATGACAGCAAAGGTTCCATTCTTTTATGTGGTGCGATGACATCATATTACTTTCCCAAGGTTTGCAGCCTGCACAGGGCCTATCTGGGGCTCCTCAGTCTCCACAATTCTATGAACCAATTCTTCTAAGTGAACCCCTCTTAACTCCCTCCTTTACCTACTGATTATCTCACAATTTTTGAGATGTGTCCCCACTTAGTCACAGTAAAGTTAAGATCTATTTATAAAGTATTGATTTTTGTGTTAGTTGTCTATTGCTGGAAGAAAACGAGATAAAAAAAGAAAAGTTTTATTTTGGCTCATAGCATTGGAAGTTTCAGCCCATGACTTACTGACTGAATTACTTTTGGCCCTACAGCAAAGCTGTTTATCGAGGTAGGATTAATTGTCAGAATAAAACTGCTCACATCATGAGCCCATAGTCCAGCACTTCTGAGGTTTGCTCAGGAGGGTTACAGTGAGTTTGGTTACAGCCTGGGCTACACTGAGTTCCAGGATAGCCTGGGCTATAGTGACAGTGAGAAATCATCCTGAAAGGCAGGGGTGGGAGATACTTTCTCAGGCAGGTCTCTGAGTGACCTAAGGTCCTCTCCAAAGGCCCTTCTTTCAAAGGGTTCTACCACCTTCTAATATTTCTTCTATGGAAACCAAGATTAACTTTGCCTCTGGCTGCAAATTTTCAGTCCAGCTGACTTGGAAGTGTAAGGTGGAGGCAAAGTTAATTTAAGTAAGAAAGGCTGGAAAACACTTATTTTGAAGATTTAAACCAAATAAATAGTTTTACCTCAAACTCTTGGTGCGCCTGTTTCTGCCTTCCGAATGCTCAGATTATAGGTACCTACATCTATATCAGGTCACAAACTCCCTTTTCTTACAATTCCATAATAGAAACATTTTTATGTTGTTCTGTTAAATCTAAGATAACAAAAATCTGATAGAGTGGTATTTGTATCATAATCAGAATGCAGACAAGGAGAACAATAGTCCAAACAATGCATAACTTTAGATTTGAACCTGACTTCTACCTACCTTTGCAAGACTAATGGACAGAACTCCAAAACAACTCCAATACACCCTAGCTTTTCTTACTGTAACTCCCTGTATTAGTTAGGATTTTACTGCTGGGAACAGATCCCATGACCCAGGCAACTCTTACATAGACAACATTTAATTGGGGCTGGCTTACAGGTTCAGAGGTTCAGTTCAGTATCATCATGACAGGAGCATGGCAGCATTCAGGCAGGCATGGTGCAGGAGGAGCTGAGAGGTCTACATCTTCATCTACAGGCTTCTATGAGAAGACTGACTTCCAGGCAGCTAGGACTATGGAATTAAAGCCCACTCCCACAGTGACACACCTACTCCAATAAGGCCACACCTCCTAATAGTGCCAGACCCTGGTCCAAGCATATATGAACCATCACACCCCCATTATCCCTAACTTTCTTGTTTTCAAATAAGTATAAAGTTATACTGTACCTAAGCACCAAGCTCAAGGGCTCAGTCATCCTACTGTGCATGATACTGATAAAGCACACAGGCTCCTGGGGATGAGAGATGGCTCAGTGGTTAAGAGTAAATACTGCTTTTCCAAAGGACCCTGATTCAGTTCCCAGTACCCCAGCAGGTGGTTCACAAATATCTGTAATTGCAGCTCTTGGGAATCTCATGCCTTCTTTTGGCCTTTGTGGGTATCTGTACTCACATGAACACAAACCCCTCCACAGATACATATGTGTAGTCAAAAATACAGTAAAAACTTTTAAATTCAAGAATACAAGCACGAAACAGACTGCTATACCTAACCCACTTTCTGCCTCTTGTCTGTGTGACCTCGGACACATTACTGAACATCATCAGGACACTGCGTTTCCATGACTTCTTACACTAAAGGGTTACAATGTCCACACACCATGGAACTGATGCTGTTGTTACTCTGTTGCACATTTGGACTAGGCTCTGCATCTCTGACTCCAGTGAGACCCATTATGACTCATCCAGATACCCCACCTCCCCAAATAGGCAGCCTCTGTCTCTGAGCTACACCGCCAATTCAGAACCTCTTCCTCAGAAACTAGCTGAGAAAGATTTTAGGCAGACCTTTTTTAACGAGAGTCATAGACTTGACTTTAAGAAAAGTCTTTTTTTTCTTTTTCACTCATCCTGTTTTTTCTTCTTCTTTTTGGTTTTTAGAGGATTTCTCTGTGTATCCTTTACTGTTCTGGGACTCATTCTGTAGACCAGGCTGGTCTTGAGCTCATAGAGATTGGCCTGATCTCTTCTTCCTGAGTGCTGGGATTAAAGTGGATGCCACTACCTCCTAACTGAAAAAGTCTTTTTTTTTCAAAATTCAAAATTGTAATTATCATCCACACTTGTAAAATATTGTAATATCTAATTTCTAAATAGTAATATTCAAAATATTAATCTAGTATATTTTAACCCACAAATATGTCATAAGATGTTACTTTTTTTTTTTTTTTTTTTTTTGAGACACGGTCTTATTTTGTAGTTCTGGCTTGATTAAGACTTGCTATGTGGACCAAGTTGATATTGAACTCACAGAAATCTCCTGCCTCTGCCTTCCGAGTACAAGGATTAAAGGCATGCATCACTATGATGGGCTAGTTTTAATTTCTTATATTATCAAATGACCTAAAGTAAATACAATGCTTTAAAATTTTCAGGTAAATTATAATAGTTACTTTTTTGACTTCTTAAGATCATGTTGTTTATCTTCTATGATCTCTGTTACTGTCTTAGATGCAGGTGGGGTAATTGTGCCTACAAATTCCTCATGAAAATCAAACAGCAGAGGTGTAATCAAAGGTGTTTTTCTTAGATGACAGTTGGTATTCTGCAGGTAAGCCAAAATGAAAAAGTAAGTGCTCTTTCTACAGGCAAA
Organism: Micromys minutus; assembly: GCF_963924665.1. Lineage (NCBI taxonomy): Eukaryota > Metazoa > Chordata > Mammalia > Rodentia > Muridae > Micromys > Micromys minutus. The sequence continues at coordinate 22,963,792 of NC_137978.1, forward strand.
TTCTGTATATTAAGGACAATAATTAATCATTCTCTCTCTCTCTCTCTCTCTCTCTCTCTCTCTCTCACATACACACACACACACACACACACACACACACACACACACGCAGAGAGAGAGAAAGAGAGAGAGAGAGAGAGAGAGAGAGAGAGAGAGAGAGAGAGAGAGAGAGAGAGAGAGAATGAGAGAAAATTTGCATGTAAGACAATAATGAAAAATAGTTTGGATTTAAAATGAAAGACTGAAAACATTACAAATTAAAAATTGAAAAGAATCTTGTCCTTTGGCCATGTGACCTTTCTCCTTCTGTATGTGACTCATTTCCCATCTATTTAATGAAGACAATAAGCTGATAATCATTCAGGAGCCCTTCTAACTAAATTTTTCTAATGTAAGGACAGACCTATATAGTTTCTGGAGAGTCTTTTTTTTTTTTTTCTTTCCTGAATTGAAACCTTCCTGTATAGGGAAGAGGGAAGGTCATAAAACAGGAAGTTCATGAAACTTATAAGACTTACAAAGTTGAGAAAGTTAAAGATTTTCAAGGTCCCTCCTCAAGTTATAGAAGTTGTAACCTAACCAACTGAGATTCTTTCATGGAACCATGTGCAAGTTGGGAAGGGGACCCCAGAGATGCAGCTTTTATGAATTGTCACCTAAGCTGGGGTAGATGATTTGGTGTTATAGCTGCTTCCATGTTGTGGGTGCTCTTATAACTAACCTCAATAAACTCATTGGTTCACCAGTTTTTTTTGAATCTGTTGTTGATGCTGCATCTGAGATGAGCAGATGTTTGCTTGTGTCTCCTTGTAAAGAGTCATATAACTTGCATCTCCACAGGGAACAACAGAATCAAATATGATCTGGGGAGGTGTGGGCCAGTGGACAGTGAGGGGAAGCCTGATAAGGTTGAGCTAGTGCTTGAAGCCCTGGAGATCCAGAAGGGTTGGTAGGATACAACTCGAGCCTCCCAGAATTGTGGCCATGGGTCAGTGCCCACAGATCCTTCCTCATGTAGATGAATTATCTCAGGTCAAGCCAATAGGAAGCACCTGCTGGCAGACCCAACTCATCCCAAAACTGTATGTAAGAACCTATCCAGAAGGAATAAAGGTGTGTGAGAATTATTACCTGAGAGCATCTGTCACAAGAGCAGTAACGCTGCCTGGGAAGAGAGTGCTCTCGTGAAGCTTTCATCAGGAGAAGCTCCCCTGCACCCTGCTCACTTTCTCGCCAGCCCTCCACTGACTCAGCCTGGCTCAGGCTCAGCAGGGCACAGCCAGTGCAGTGCTTTGGAGCAACAGCAACTAACGGGGCAGCAGCAACAGCTTTCCCCTCCCTGCTTGTGCCCTTTCCCCTTCACTTGAACACTCTCACCAGATCATGCCAGAGATCTACTCCGATAGCCTCTGGTACACAGACCGACAGGGAGGTACAGCTATGTTCCCCTTTATGATGGGTAATGAAACAGGCTACTGAGACTGACTCATCTGAGGGTGGGGCATACTTTGCGTACGATCTTGACACGGCTTCTCTTCCTCATGTGGTGTGAGATATTATGCTCCCTTTCTTTCCTGCTATTGGAGAAGCCACCAGGACCGAGGCACCTGAGAGTTCAGCATTCTTGTAAGATAACGTAGAGTGATCACCGTCTTCTATGTAGAAAGTGGTGGGATAGCTGAAGTCTATGGCATGAGAAAGGAGATGCTCTCCAACTGACTAATGGACCAGATAATATACCACATTCCCTGGGAATTGAATGAATATAGTGGAAAGCAGGCTATGGGCTTTGTTATGGGTGATAAGACATGTAATGAAGGTTCATCTGCCTGCCCAGAATGAACACCATACATATAAGGAAGGAATTCCCATGAGAAAAAAAAGATGTGCAGATGCAAACCTCCACGACTGCCTCTTATTTAGAAGAATGAGGTAAAATCATGAGACATAGATGCTGACATGGTATTTCTCACAGTGGGGAGGATTCTGCAGGAGCACTGTAGGAGCTGAATCTGTTAAAGCGCCCTTCTTTGGAACCAGACATTTAGAACTTAGGAGGAAAGTTTAGAGAGTAAGAAGAAAGTCATGTAAAACTGACAGAAGAAAAGGCCTCAGATCTGAGTGTTAACACAGATGAAGGGAAGACTAAGGGTCAGCATGCACACAGGACCCTGAGAGGCACAGTGTAGGGAACCACCACAAACAGGGATACTCAGTATCTGAACAGCATCAACTGGGAGAGACATCTAGGTATGGAGAAGAGCCTTTTACTGATGAGACTGAGAGTTGGGGTAATATTCTTGTGCATTGTGTCAAGTTTGTCTTTGTTTCGTTCAAATGTTGCTTTCAGTACCAGCAGAGAGCTGAGCACTGTTGGGGTTTTAACATTGTTAGTTTTGTAAAGCATCACCAGTCTCAATGTTTGGTAAACATTTTTCTCCTTTGCCTTCTAATTGGTTTAATAGAGCGCCGACGGCCTATGGCAGAGCAGGAGGGGTGTGTGGGACATACAGGCAGATATAGTACCTCTGTAAAAAAATAGCAAGTGGCATTCACCAGCTGCAGATAGAGGTTGGAAGGATCCAGTACTGGGACTTAGTATACATGGGTTAATTAAGTGATATGAACTAACTGGGTACACTTTTTGCCAGGAGACATCAAGGAGAAGCAAAAAACTAGCCAGTGATCTTCCAGAGATGGCCCCACCGCGGACAGTTAAAGTTATTGACAGATTTGCTTCTCTAGGCAAAGCTGACAAGTTTACATTTTAGAAACGATTTCTGCTACTAATATGCCTTTTCTGTTCTAATTAAATATATATAACAATCACTAGATATTAGTCCATCCTTTTGAGCAGATCTCTGCAGAACAACAAAGATGTACTTACTGTTTTGTAATGATGCTATACTGACAAATAGATGATTTCTTAATTCTTAATAATGACACTATAAGAATTCCTAAAATCAAATTAGTAATTATTAAGCTCTTTTATAACAGGACTGCTATTACGTCCTCTCTGATCACCAAAAATGCAATGAGAACTTTGCTAGTCTTCAAGTGTCATGAATTAATTGCTTCTGAGAAAGTAAGAAGGCACCTACAACTTAGAGCACATTCCAGGAAGCTGTAAAACAGTTAACCAAAGGTCATAACAAGGGAACTAAAGGCTTTACTATATGTATACAGAAAGACTGGGTTTATGTATATGAAACTTCACTAATGCCTTTGTCACAAAAATTATGGTTTTTCAACTTTCAGTGAAGCTGTTGAGCTAGTGACAGATGATGAATGTTTAGCTAGATAATTACTCTTAATGGATATGCATGGGACATTCTCTGTTGTAAACCTCTTATTCTGTTTATGATTTGAATATATGTTTGAACTTCTAGTCAATGCTTATAAAAACATGCTTGGATAAACCATGTGATCTCTTCTCCTAGAAAATGTACAACAGACTAAGAAAGATTACATCGACATATATAGCAGTTGGAAATAAAAATCACTGGGAGTAAGGGATTCAGAACGAGGGTATTGTTACATCAGAGCAGGAGGAAAGAGCAAGATTAAGAAAGCAGAGGGAACTTTTAAAAACAGAACTGAAGAAGAACTTTTCTGAAGAAGTTTCTTAGAAACCTTTTTAGATAGAACTTAGAAATGAAGATTAAAATCTCTTTTCAAAGTGTTTCTCTTTTCTCCCTGTATCTTCAGCTACAGGCTAGAATTTAGAGCCTGGTAGTTCCTACTTTACTTAATCCCCTGCTAAGATGCTCAAAGCTACTGCCCCCACCCTACCCCCCCCCCCAACCAGGTGCTAAAAGCCAGAGACCTTAGAGAAATTCAGGCAGGGCAAAGTGACTTAGACTTAACATAGGTAAACATTTTATTATTAAACAACCCTAAATATCTTGCAAGACTAAGTCCTGCCTCAGCCGATGCTCTTCCCCCTTAGCTACCTAGAGAGAACCAAGAAGAAAGAAGTACGTACCACTGCGCACCCCCCCCCAGGCTAATAATAAGTCTCTGTCATTATTCCGGAGCTGGCAGGTCAGGGACAGTCTGTCAATAACTGAGTTCAGTAGCAGCAGAGAAACTGAGTAATAGACTACTAAACCGTCCTCCAGACAAAGGTTGAAGAATCTGAGGAAATCAGAGAGATACAGGTTCCTGATAGACTGCCACCTAGAAGCCAGTTATGACCAGCATGGGAGCCTGTATAACAGGGACAGGAAGACAGCAGGAAATGTGTATTCCAAAAAGCTGGATAGGAATGGGCATCAAATATTTAAATCGGTCTTCAATGGCTTTGCTGAACTCTATGGTGGGGTATGGTTTTCATGAGGAAGAAGAGCTCTGCAGAGCCGAATGCCTTACACTGGCAGATGAGTTGGAATCAAAAGGTTCTACAACACCCAAGAGATGAAAAGGGTGATTGTAACTGTCCAAGTTATTTGAAAGCAAAAATGCTAAGATTCCTGTCAAACCGTATTTCCTGGCAGGCGATGGGGTGTGTGGGCTGGGTTCTGCAGGCCTCACATGGAAGATCCCTGGTCCAGCTAGATGTTTGTCAGAGGAAGGGGAGAGAGCTCCAGCAGGGAGGGGGAATGGCTTCCATCACCTCTGCTGCTGGTGCTGCCTGCCTGGTCTCCACCGTCTCGGGGTGGCTACTGAGGAGTGCAGGGGAGCTTCTAGCTGCGGCAGTTTCGGGAGAGCAGATCTCTTCCCCCCGTGGCAGTATTAGAATTCTTGTGACAGAAGCTCTTAGATGTTGGAGTAATTTCTGCACACCTTTAATTCCGGACAGGCCTCATATATATAGCTTTGGGATGGTTCAGAGTCTGACAACAGGTGCTTCCTGAGAGTTTAGGAATACCTTATCTACCTATCTGGGGGTGTGGTCCTACCTCTGTCTTGAGCCTATGTGACTGTGGTTATGTCCTCAACGTGTGGGGGAGGGTCTTGGGGTATGGCTGTTTAGCCTATGTTACAGTCTCACATGGGGCTTGACATACACAACTTAAACCTCTCTACAGGGGCCTGTGGGGGGGGCTGTTGCTATGTTAGAGAGGCCTGATTTCCCGGGAGACTAGGAAGCTGCCCATAGGGGTCTCTGAGAACACTAACACTGTAAAGCCATGTTGCCAGTACTGCTGATTATTTGTCTGAGCTGAAGTAGGGTAAGACTCTGCTGCTGGAGATTTTGTACTTCGGTTGCAGAACATTAATTACAAAGTAAAAATCTTATGAAATGTTAACTTTTTAAGAGTACTTTATTTTTAGCTTCTACCTCACACACCTTTTCCCTGATGGCTTCAAGTATCCTTGCTTTTTCCTCCAGGGCATCGAACCTTTCCAGGATTTTTTGTGTCATCCTTTGTCAATAAATTCCTGTTTGAAAGGGAGGGAGAAGATACATCCAACTCAATTCCAATCAAAACGCATGATGATTATTTAGGCATAAGGGGAGATTCCCTTTCTATTACTGCTCCAAGTATGTTTCAGAGATATGCTAGTCATAAAAGCAGCCACAAATATAAATGTACTCAACTGGTTTTTAATAGGAAAAACCAAAACCAAAACAAAACAAAACCTAGAACTTCAAGCTTGTTACAGGAGAACCAGATGCGGCTCTTACTGGAAATAAGGCTACATAACTGAACATCTGTTCTCTTCTGTCATAATATAATGTTAGTGAAAGGAATTCAAAGACCTCACCTTCATACAGTTAACTGAATTTAAATTGGTACATTGTTGCACATCACTCAACAGGCACCTAGAAGCAGTTATTTTGAAAGTCCTCATTAGAGGTCAAAGGATGCATATGAACTGGACGGGCATCAAGATCTGGTCTAATTTATCTCCATTTTCAGATGAGTAAACTGAAGGGCACAGGGGACTTCATTAGTTCAGTGCAAATGCTTACCAGTAGGACAGAGGCAAGAACACAGGAGTACTGGGGGCTGGAGGGATGGCTCCTTAGTTAAAGCACTTGCCACATATGTATGAGGACTTGAGTTCAGATCTCAAGATCCCAGGTGAATGCTGGATGGCTGTGGCTAACCATCTGTAATTCTGAACCAGGAAGGGGAAGATAGATAATGCTCAGAGCAAGGTGGTCAGTGAGAGTAGCCATGTTGGTGTGGGTGGACTCCATATAGTGAGTGGTAGAGCTGAGGCTTTTTGAGTTATAGCCAGGAGGCTGGAAAGAACCTTTTTCATCTTGTTGGAATAATATCTAAAAAATGTTGAACATGTGGCTGGTGGCCTAAGTGTATGCACACACCAGTGTGTGTGTGTGTGTGTGTGTGTGTGTGTGTGTATTATATGTGTGATATATGCACTATATGTGCATGAGTGCCAAAGGAGAATGTTAAGTGTCCTGATCTGTCATACCTTGCACTATTCCCTTGAGGCAGAAGCTCTCACTGCAGCAAAGCTAATGAGTAAGCCCAGGCTATACCCCTGTCTCTCCCCGTGCCCCAGTGCTGGAATTACATATAAGCACAACCTTGCTTAACTTTTTATGTGCTGGAGATTTGAACTCAGGTTCTTATGCAAGCATGCAAGCATTCTTGTCACCTACTGAAGCATCTTTCCAACCCCCAAAGTTGACTTTTCAATGTTGAGTTTCTGGGCTTCATGTGGATCATGCTTTACCCAAGAGTGGTGTCTTAGTCAGGGTTTCTATTCCTGCACAAACATCATGACCAAGATGGGGAGGAAAGGATTTATTCAGCTTACACTTCCACATTGCTGTTCATCACCAAAGGAAGTCAGGACTCAAACTCAAGCAGGAGCTGATGCAGAGGCCATGGAGGGATGTCACTTACTGACTTGCTTCCCCCGGCTTGCTCAGCCTGCTTTCTTATAGAACCCAGGTCTACCAGCCCAGGGATGGCACCACCCACAATGGACTGGGCCCTTCCCCTTGATCACTAGTTGAGAAAATGCCTTCCAGCTGGATCTCATGGAGGCATTTCCTCAACTCTGTGATAACTCCAGCTTGTGTCAAGTTGACACAAAACCAGCCACTACAAGTGGGTACTTTAAGTAGGCAGTTAAATGGTCTCCACTTCCTCTCCCACACTGACACACCACATCCCTTCTCCTCACACACTCTCAGTTTGTGGAAATTGATACTTAAGTTACGTCTCATCTATGAATTATTGATGCTTCCACACTGGATCTGCGCCACCCAGTGGATCTTAGATACCTTTCTGTTGCTGTAACAAAATATTTCAGATTGAATACTTTATAAAAAAGAGAATTACCTATCTGGGTCATAGATTTGGAGCCGAAGTCCAAGATTTGGTTGTTCCATTGGTTCATGTCCAGGTGAGACCTTGTGGTAAATAACATTCAAATGGCAGCAGTAGGTACAGGAACCATGATGCCAAACAGAAAGCCAGAGGGCAGGCAGGATCCAGAGGACAAATTATGGACCATAAAGACATAGAGGGACAGAAGGCCTTCCCCATAAGCTCATAGCTGAAGGTGGCATAGGGAGCTCTCATGGACCATGTGCCAATCCATGAAAGCTTTGGCTACTATAGGTGAGAAAGGGAAGTCTGGATCCGGGTGTCATTTTGTTCGTTTAGATCCACCACATTGTGAGATCTGACTACTTCCAAGAGAACTAGAAAAAAAAAAAAAAACTCTCTAGTCTGGAGAGATGCCTCAGAGGTTATGAGCACCGACTGCCCTTCCAGTGGTCTTGAGTTCAATTCCCAGCAACTACATGGTGGACCACAAACATCTATAATGAGATCTGGTGCCCTCTTCTGGCCTGCGGGCATACATGCAGGCAGAACGCTGTATACACAATAAATAAATCTTAAAAATCAAAACAAACAAAACCTCCCGAGGCAGCACCCCAGCACCCTGCCTCAGTGACGTCAGTACCTCTCATAGCACCACACTAGGGACCAAATTCTCAGAACACGAACCTTTAGGGAGGATGCTCTTAGAGAGGAGACTATGTCCAAACCAAAGTACCAATGCGACAAAGAACTTATATTGAGAAAATTCTGGACCGTGAGGACACAAACAGAAGCAGGCCTTCCCCATATAAGCTCAAAAGCTGGAGGTGGCATAGGGAGCTCTCATGGACCATGTGCCAATCCATACAAGCTTTGGCCACTATAGGTGACAGAGGAAGGTCTGGATCGGGGTGTCATCAAGTTGTCGGTGCCGCAAGCTTTGAGGGTCTCCTGCAGGAAGACGGGAAGATTTTGGAGGAGACAGATAGTTGATCTGGACAAGAATTTTCATTTGGAGCCAGGAACATTTTGTGTCTGAAAAACACGGAGGGGATTTCATTTCCTGTTTCTCTCACAGAAGTGGAGACAGACGATGCTCCGTGAGGAATAAGATTAGCACACTGAAGAGAATAGGTTTCTCAGCACACTGAAGAGAATAGGTTTCTCAAACGGGGAAAGAAACAAATGGTGTAAGAACACCACGATCTGTTATTTACTCACGCGAAGGAGAAAAACGGTTTCTCAACCCGTGGGTCGCAACTGGTCCGTCTGGGGTCACAGGCCAGCTATCTAGCACATCAGATATGCGCGTTACAATTCACAACAGGAAAAACCTACTGAACCTACTGTTGTGACGTAGCAACAGAAGTTTTTTTGGGGGGGAGGTCAGCACAGCACGAGGAACTGTATGAAAGGGTGGCAGCAGCAGGTTGGCCGAGAGCCACTGATTTACAGTGGGGTGTTCCATGCTGCCAACCTTTAGCACCCTCCCATCTTCAGCGTCCCAATCAACATTGTGATGTACAAAATGCCTCCTCGTTTGATAAAAGTGGTGCTGTAGAAGGGAAAGACGCTCATGGTGACCACACCTATTATCTCCTGTCTCATCTTTTCTTAATTGCAGAGTCTCCTTAGACTACAGTCTGTAGTTCAGGGCTCTAATTTTCTACATCCCCTTTGTTCCCAATCTACCACCATCTGGTTTCTATTCAAATCAGCCATATTTAAATGCGGTCACCAGGGTCACTGTTTTATGAACTAGTGAATACCATTTTGACTCTTACATTATTTGAATTTTTATAAATGTATGACTATTGATTGTTTTTTTTTTTTTTTTTTTTAAAGAATGTCTTGTCCCTCTCGGTTTCCATTGTCAATCTTTCTACCTCCCTGGAAGATTCCTTACCAATGTCTTCAGGCTTTTATTTATTTATTTATTTATTTATTTATTTATTTATTTATCTATCTATCTATCTATCTATCTATCTATTTATTTATTTATTTATCTATTATCTATTTATTTATTTATTTATTTATTTATTTATTTATTTATTTCAGCAATTAACTTATTGCTTCAAACCAAAAACCCCAAGAGGGAAAAAAATCTAGCATCATCTTTTACTAGAATTTGATAAATGCCTAAATATTTTGAAATTATTTTAATTTAGAAATAGAAAGTCTCGTAGGAAGGTGGAGAGGAACAAAAACCACAAAGCATCCAGGCAACGTCTTACTTCATGAGTTTGTCACCCTCTCATTGGTACGAGCTAAGAGGAAACTTCCCCATCATTCTTCTCTTACAACCAAGATTGTCTTTTTTTTTTTTTTATCAACAAACAAGAATAATTTTTTATTTTGGAGATGGACTTTTATCTTTACTTTTTTGTATTTTAATTTTTTTCTTACAACTTTATTAAAAAAAACAGAGATACATACACAGAATTTCAAAACCATTTTTGCATTAAAATATATAAATATATTTTGTCAGCATTTGATTTTTTAAAGGTTTGATAATATGCAATTGAAATCTTACTAGTTACAATAAACATAAAGTGCACGTAAAACAAAATGTAACATGAAAATAGAGAAAGTTTCCTTGGTGTGTATAGATTAAACATAATGATATTTTTTTCCTTACCACTTTATTTAAAAAAAAAGAGGGATAAATTTTATAGATTTTAAAAGGCATTTTGTCATAAAATTATATGAATATTTTTGTCAGTACTTAATTCTTTTAGAGGTTTGCTAGCATGCATAGAAATCCCACTAGTTACCATAAGCATGAAGTACATGTAGGACAGAATGTAACATGGAAACAGATTTATTGTTGGGTATAGATTAAGCATAATGATCTGTGAATACCAAAAATTGCCACAAGGCTATTATTTTAGCTCTAAGATTATAAATGATTTGAGGTCCAGGTGTATCACACTCTGAAAGGGTGCTACACATCAAATTTTTTCCCTAAGAAGAACTGAGGCTTTCACTTATTTATTTATTTATTTATTTATTTATTTATTTATTTATTTATTTAGCCTTTGTTTTTCTTGAGCTTCATATAGTCTGTGAGTTGTTTCTGGGGTATTCAGAGCTTTCTGGGGTTAGTATCCTATTATCAGTGACTGCATATTATGTCTGTTCTTTTGTGACTGGGTTACCTCACTCAGGATGATAGTTTCTAGATGCATCCATTTTCTTAGGAATTTCATAAAGTCATTGTTTCTGATAGCTGAGTAGTACTCCATTGTGTAAATATACCACAATTTTTGTATCCATTTATCTACTGAAGGACATCTAGGTTCTTTCCAGCCTCTGGCTATTATAAATAAGGCTTCTATGAATATGATGGAGCATGTGTCCTCATTATATGTTGGAGTATCTCTGGGGTATATGCCCAGAAGTGGAATAACTGGGTCTTCAGGTAGGACTATGTCCAATTTTCTGAGGAACCACCAGATCGATTTCCAGAATGGTTGTACCAGCTTACAACCCCACCAACAATGGAGGAGTGTTTCTCTTTCTCTGCATCCTAGCCAGAATCTGCTGTCATCAGAGTTTTTGATCTTAGCCATTCTGACTGGTGTGAAGTAGAATCTCAGGGTTGTTTTGATTTGCATTTCCCTGATGACTAAGTCTTTGGTCTGTTCAGGAAAATTTCCCCTGTGCCTATGTGTTCTAAGTTTTTCCCCACTTTCTCTTCTAATAGTTTCAGTGTTACCTGGTTTTATGTGGAGATCTTTGATCCACTTGGACTTGAGCTTTGTACAAGGAGATAAGAAAGAATCTATTTTCATTCTTCTGCATGCTGACTGCCAGTTGAATGAGGCTGTCCTTTTTCCATTGAATGTTTTCAGATCCTTTGTAAAAAATCAAGTGACCCTATGTGTGAGAGTTCATTTCTGGATCTTCTATTCTGTTCCATTGATCAATCTGCCTATCTCTGTACCAGTACCATGCAGTTTTTAGCACAATTGCCTTGTAATTTAGCTTGAGGTCAGGGATGGTGATTCCCGCAGTGTTTTTCTTGTTGTTGAGGATAGATTTTGATATTTTAGATTCTTCCTTTCCAATTTGTATCCCTTTGATTTCCTTTTGCTGTCTAATTGCTCTGGTCAGGAATTCTAGTAATTTGTTGAATAGGTAGGCTGAGAATGGGCAGCCTTGTCTAGTCCCTAATTTTAGTGGGATTGCTTCAAGTTTCTCATTGTTTAATTTAATGTTAGCTATTGGTTTGCTGTATATTGCTTTCATTATGTTTAGGTATGGGCCTTGGATTCCTGCTCTTTCCAAGACTTTTAGCATGAAGGGGTGTTGAATTTTGTCAAATGCTTTCTCAGCATCCAAGACTGTCTTTAACCCAAATGATCAGATCAGCATCTCTGGCTCACACAGTGGGTGTCATAGTGTTTCTCCCCAGTCCTGCTACAGTATGAATCAAAAACTTGGACTCTGTTCGACCTCCAAAGTCAAAACTCAGGAGGTGAAGATTAGAAATTTTCTCACTCTCCTCATGGACTGAAATGTTCCAGCTAAGGTCTTGGCTCGAGTTTCCAGTCTAGGAATCAATCGGGGTGCAGGAAAAGGGCTGGCGTCAAGAATTCTCAAGACATAGCTGCATAGATCATTGACTCACGGACTCCGGTTTTCTCTCTTTAAATGTTTTCTTCTAATGCAGGTCCTTCCCAAACCTGGATCTGGTTCCCATTTTACTGGTGAAGCCTCTCCCTCACCTCTAATGTAAATTGTACAATTTCGTTATCAGGTATAGTCTCTATCCTAAGTTTCTTCTTAGCTCTCCCTGTTTTATCCATGAAACCTCTATTTAGGAGTCTGTAGCTTGTGGCTTGATTTACTGCAATAATTTAAAATTTCCTCTACATATTTCATGAATTCAATCTACTCTTCATAGACTTGAAAATTTTTTTCAAGAAAAATGTGAGTTGTCTTCCTACTCCAAGCTTCAATTCCTCCAAAAACATTAAACACCAAACACCTTGATATATATTATGCAATAGTGTGACCTGAGAATTTAGCATATGTGATCACACACACTCTACTCCCTAGCCAGGAGGAACAACTGTGGCTTCTCTAGTGCGGTCATGTTCCTTTATTGGTTACGTCACCTTAATATCCACTGTGGCTTCTCACCAGTCTTCCATTCCTGTATTCCCAAGTTGTCTTCATCAAGCAACACTGGAGGTCCTCAAGCACCATGATTTGGAAGGCAAATATCTGTGTGCAGAAGAAAGCCTGGTGGCTACCCCTTCTGCATCATGTGTACCTTGAAGGCAAGGGTCACATCTAATTCATCTCTGAGTTTCTAATACCCTCACGACTTCATTAAGTGGTTAGCCATAGAGAGAAAATGGACAGCCGTGGATGCTATGGCTGCCTCTGGCCTCCCGCAAAGCTGTTGACAGCGTTCTCATGAGGCTCTTCAGAATCAAGGTGGTTCTCGCCCTTCCTAATGTTGCAGCCCTTTAATACTGTTCCTCCTGTTGTGGTGACCCCCCCAACCATAAAATTATTTTATTACTACTAAGTATCTGATATGCAGAATATCTGGTATGAGACCCCCCTAAAGGGGTCATGACCCACAAGTAGAGAACGCCTGGAAAAGACAATGACAAGGAATACTGAAGGGGCAGAGAAAGGACCAGAGCTCAGATTCAGCACAGTTTGGCAAACACTAAATGTGTATATTAGCAGCACCAAATGAACTCAACAGGTTGTAGTTTACACTCACACACGCACACACACACACACACACACACACACATGCAAGCATGCATGCATGCATGAGCATGGGCACATACACACGCAAGTACATATGCATGCACATACATGCACACACATGCTTGCATGCAAGCACACACACACACACACAGATACACACACCACACACACATGCACACACTTAACAGCAATAAGAAGTTAAGAATTTGAGGAGGAGTTAAGGGGCATGGGAGGAGTTGGAAAGAAGAGGTGGTAGAAATTATATAAATGCAATACTCATACATTCAATTTTCAAAAAGAAAAAAAAAAGAAAACAAAATGTGACTAACAAACTAACCCAACAACCAAACGAACCCTTTTCCCCTCCCCGACTTCAAACACAACACGACACCAACGTGCTGTTTAGTAACGTGGACTCTAGAGTCAGATTGACAGCTTAAACTCTTAGCTCCATCGCAAGGCAGCTGCTTGCTGCTTAATCTTTCTGAGGGGCCCTTCTTCAAAAGCTGGAAAAAATATGAGTTCATGGGGTTGCTATAAGTTTAGCTGAGCACATATAGGTGGGCAAATCACTGATAAATAAATTAAGTAAGGACAGACTTACCGGTAGGAGGCCAGGTGTGTGTGACTCCTTTATTTTATTTGTTTTTATAATTGCAGCATGAAGTGTCTTCTCGGGCCATAGATCATTTCATCTTCTGCTGTTCTTGCCAAGATGCGGTCAAAGGCCTGCATCGGTGTGTCTGTCTGTGGGTCTCCCTCAGCTGTACTTACACTGACGTTCTCAGACGTCAGCGAACGAGCAGAGTTTCAGGCTCTTAGTGTTTATTCTTACGGAGCAGCTCCGAGGCTTCTGCACAATGGCTTCTCATGATCTTTCCCATCCCCATTTTCTTCACTGACTTATGCTCACTTTTAGAATAAATTCTTGTTTGTCTTTCTAGTTTGGGGAACTGAAAGTAAAGCGCCGGATTACAAGACCCGCAGGAAGACCTCAGCTACCCTGTCAGCGCTAAGGGAGAACAGCATGTTCTGCATCCTCCTGACTGTACTGGAGTCTCAGCAGCCAACCATAGAATTGTCAGGAGTTTTTACCGCGTTCCTTTCAGCTGATATAACTCACTCCTGAAATCTGCAGAGGTCTGTCCAATGCTCTCTCTTGCTCTTACATTTTGGGGATGGTGACTATTGGAATGTAGGATTCTTACGTGTCACAAAGCCAAGCTTCCAGACCCTTGGGATTAGAACACACCTCAAAGCTGTCCTCCTGCTTTGGGAGTGGTGGGGCTGTGCCTTCGCATGGGAAAAATCCCCTCTAGCCTTTTCTTTGACCTCACTGTCCCCTAGCCCTTCAGGTCTCTGCTTTCCCTCATCAGGCCACAGCTCATTCCTAACCTGCCCGTCTGCCTGCCTCTAACTGTGGTCCTCATTCTTTGAAAGCCATCGGAGAAGCCTTGCTGATACAACCATGGTCAGGTCCAACTCTGGACCACAAACCATGGCTTGCGCCACCTTATCTGCAGAATGGGCCCCCAGGTTTTCAGATGACACCCAAGAAAAGGTAATGCAAGATGTGGCTCCATCTACCTTCGCTGTTTCTTCCTCTCCACTTAGTGGAACAGCCATTGTACAGAGGTCTGGAGTTGCTCACCAAGAACAAGCACTAAGAGAAGGTTGGCGCGGTGACATAATTCCCCCTCATCTTTTGCCAGACACATGCCAGCCATTCCCCACCACGTCCTTGCACTTAGCTCTTCCGTCTTGTCTGAATACTCTCTTCAAGTGTCCCCGACCAAGAGCCTATCAATTCCCAGGGCAAAGTCCCCCTTATTTATGAACCTTCCCTAGGCCACCTCACTGTCTTGGTGACTGAAGAGATCTGTGCTCTGACTCATCTCCTCCCCAGTGCTGCAGCTCATTTGTAGGAAGACTTGAGCTACTCCCATCTGAATCTCAGCACCAGCGTTTTACATTCAAGAGTAACCCGAACAGTGCACTTGAATCTGGAGATGTCTCCAAGTGCACTGTCTCATGGGTGAGCATCTTCCATGACCAGTGTTACTTTGTGATGATTCTCTTTCTGGAGCATGAGATATCAAGCGAGGTGAACTGTTACAAAATTTACCTTTACCAAATTAAACTCAGTAAAATAGTAGTTAAAGAAAACTTGGATTTATGGTTTTAAGGTTTTTGGTTTTTTTTTTTTTTTCTTTCTTTTTTTGGTGTGTGTGCGTGACAACAAGAGAGAGAGAGAGAGAGAGAGAGAGAGAGAGAGAGAGAGAGAGAGACAGACAGACAGACAGACAGACAGACAGACAGACACAGACACACACACAGAGAAAGCGTTTCAGGGTCTCACATTATAGCCCAGTCTGGTCTGAAATTCTTCAGCCCAGGCTGGACTTGGACTCATGGCAACCCTTCTGACTTAGCCTCCAATGCATTGAGACTTATACGCATAAGCCATCACAGTCTTAATTGCTTGCTGTGGAATGACAATATTTGGTGTGTGTATGGTTTAACAAACAAAATAGGAAACTTAAACCAGAGCACAATGAATGTCTAATCACTCTTTCCTTCTAATCCACAGCCCTCCCTTCAAAGGGTGTCATAAAGAAGGACTTGGTAGCAACCTCAAGCTCACAGTAGACTAACTATAAAAACAAACAAACAAACAAAACCCATGGGAGGTGCTGGTGAATGCCTTACTTTCAGCACTAGGGAGGCAGAGGCAGGCACATCTAGGTGACTTAGTGAGTTTGGGGCCAGCCTGGTTAACAGAACTAGTTCCAGGACAGCTAGGGCTACACAGGGAAACCATCTTGAAAACAACAAAAACAAAACAAAACCCCCACTATTTTTAAGAACACACTTTCATTTTAACAGTGTGCTTCTGAGCCTGAGACTGAACGTGAAACCCAGTTTTATCAGCATGACAGGATCCCTGAAACGGCTTCTTCAGGAAGTTCTAATGTCTGTTGAAGTAGTTCAGGAAAACCAAGAGTCTCTAAATTCTTAAACAGAGAACTGAACAGTTACCTAGAAAACACAGGCTTAAACCAAGAGACAACTGACTGGTTTCCTCAGTTTACATTTCTAGTGTAGCTGTGGATAATCCTTTTCTCTTTTAAATTAACCATGATAAACTGTCCATATTGTAGAATAAATACCCCATCCCACACAACAGACCCACAGGTTGAAGTGCTAGCCTCTAGTCTCTTAAGATGTATTTGTAACTGCATATACATAGCCTCCCCCCTCAAGAGGTCAAGTAAAAATGGAGGTACTTAAGAAGCCAACCCGACCCCTCCCTTTTGGCATCGGGAAACCTTGAAAACACACATGCGTCTGTGGTTTACCTTCCTGGCCTCTAAGGCTTTAATATGACAGCCCACAAAAGAAGTAGTTTGTAAATCTACCCTTGAGCAGGACCTAGTGGATCAGGCTTTGATCCCAGATACTCCGGAGCATGAAGCAGGAGCTTGCAAGGACTGTGTAGGAAACCTGAGACCCCATGTGTTACGGTGTTATTGCTGTGAAGAGATACCACAACAATGACAATTCTTATAAAGGGAAACATTTAACAATTCAGAAGTTTAGTTCATTATCATCATGGCAGGAAACCTGGCAGCATGCAGACAGACGTGGTGCTGGAGAAGGAACCGAGAGTTCTACACTGGGATCTGCAGGCAGCAGGAAAAAACAATGAGCCACTTAGGCCTTGGCTTGAGCTTCTAAGACAACAAAGCTCATCGCCAGTGACCCAGTTCTTCCAATAACACCACACCTATGCCAACAAGGCCATACCTCCTAATGGTACTACTCCCTATGGGCCTATGGCAGGAAATTTTTATTCAAACCACCATGCCTTGCCTCAGAATAGTAAAAAGGGGAGTCTGGGGTGCAGCTCCATGGTAGAGAGAATGCCTAGCATGGGCGAAATCTGCACTGGACACCAGCATCTCAGAGAGACCTAAATATAAACTTGGTCTATGTTGCTTCCATTCACACTCATCCTTTTTTTAATGAGAGAAAACACATTCTTCATTAAAAAGAGATTAGTACATATTTGTTAAACATCACAACAGAGTCTACTGTGCTGTTTTCTGAAATGCATAGAATGTTATTTTGGTGACATTCACGCATCTCTTCTAATCCTTTCTTGCCCTACTCCAACTTTTGCTGATCCCTTTCCTCTTTTCAACTAATCCCCTTGTGAAGTGATGGGTTATTCACCAGAGTGTGGCCAACCTCCTGGTAGCCTTGCTTACAAAGGAAGTGCTTCTCCTTCTACATGGCAGCCCTGTAGCTTCTCAGAGAGTTCTGTTGATGGCACTTCTACTCCACTTCTCTGGAGTCACATGGCTCCATATTTTTCTTTGGGTGGCAATTAGCAGAGCTGTGAGGAATGCAGGAAGCCAGAGGTTGTGCTGTCTCTGATGTCACAGAGACAACCTTAACTACAATTTGCCTGTCACCAATTTGAGATTAGATACCATGTTTCAAAGGAAATCAATCAAAAGGTTTTAAAAGTATGCTCACCAGGCATAGGTGGGCAGGCTAGCATAGGGAATGATTTAGCAGCCTGGGACTCTACTTGGTATATGCACATCCTAATGTTTGACAGCCTAGGACCTTTGCCTGCATGTGTTGCGCAAACATACTTCTCCTAGAAACCTGCTTGCACATATTATGCATACACACCCCTATCTGAACAATGCATCTAGCAACGTAATAAAACAGGATCTTCATGAGAAGTAAGCTGCACACATACCCAATTCCGAACAACAGGATAAGCTTCTCTTTAGCAACCATCAAACTTAGCTCCAGTCTCTCTCATCTTCTGCTTATGTTCAGGTATAAGAATAAGAAGGCCAATCTGGCCTGAACCGGTTTTGGTTAAATGTGCAATAATGCTAACTGTGTTCAAAAGGAGTTTTAGAGAGAAGCTCTTGTTTGCCATCTTAGGCCTGTGCGTAGCTGGGCAGACATAGGACCAGAACAAGATGCATTGTGAGAAGTAAGGTGTGAAGCAGAGAACGGCACATAACTTAATGTGTTAATCAAAATAGAGAACTGCTCTCTCTCTGCCCCTTAACAACAAAAGGCTTCTCTTGAACCCCATAATAGGGAGCCTCAAAGAGGAACAATTGAGGCCCCCAAATACCTGTGTTCATGATGCCTGATGCCACACTTGACAAGGCTCTGACCTGTTCTATCAGTCTGCTTTGAATAAAAAGGTCTTTTCACAAGTCCGTGTGAGCTTTTATTTCAATTCTCCAAGTAAAAGGATAAGACGCAGAGACATCCTCTGACCACTGAGCAACACAGGAAAGTAAAACTTTTACACAGCTAATCAAATAATGGTTCAGAGGATTAATAGGCCAACCTGAAATTATACTATAATCTCCACAAGAGTTGATAGAATTCATTCTAGCGATCCCAAGTTGCTTCCTGCAGGCGTACAGAAAGGCGGGGTGAGTTACAAATCTGAACTAATACTGGTTCCTCCTCGAACCACCTGGTCCCTGTCTTTCATCCTGTTTGCTTTCCTTTCCCCACCTTGTTAGACAACGATGGACTTTGTAGTCATAGAAACCGTCTCCAGAGCTCTTCCATCTCCAGTCCAGCATTTTTACTTTCCAAGGCCTTTAACCCACATGCTCTTGCCACCCAAAGCCAAAGTGACTTACCGAATGCTCATACAACTCGTTCTGCTGAAGGAGTTCAGGGAGGGCGCCTAAGGATGGTGACCCAAAGGAAAGGACCAGGGGCAGTCACTTTGTGCCTGCGATTGCAGTTTCTTCTTCTCTCTGTGTGTGTGTGTGTGTGTGTGTGTGTGTGTGTGTGTGTTAAATAGAAATGGAGAAAATATTTAATAAGAACCTTAAAACTCTTATGCAGTTTGCATGTCTGAATGGACATTGGCAGCCTATATTTAACTATTTAATGGAGAATTTTATTCATTCCTTATGTAGTTAAAAACAAAATCTATTCTTAGCTACACGGCCAAGAAGCATCTGATACATACAGTAAGATCAACATTATATAAGCCAAGTAGCAGCCTAGGACACATGAAAACATGTGAGCTCGTGCACACACACACACACACACACACACACACACACACACGATCATTCACATGTGCCACATAATTACAGTCTAAAGATAATTACCTTGCAAACAGCTTATATTTGATCAGGAAGAATGCGATTCTTACATAAAAATGGGTTGAATTTTTAGTCAAGAGTTCTCTTGGTAAACATTTTGAGAATACACCTTATATTGATGCCTCAAAATAGGAAGAACTTCAACAAGTAGGGGCTGATGACAAAACTCTGAAATAAATCATTGTTTGTTTGTTTTTTAGTATTGTACAATAGTCATCAAGTTGGCGTTTGCCAGCTCCACAGTGGTGAATCCCTGGGTTCAATAACCCTTTGGCCAGATAATTATCTTTAAAAACAGTCCTAAAAATAAGGGGGGGGGGAGAAAGAAAAATGGCTGGAGATTGCTAGTCATTCATGGCCAATGAAAGAACACCACAGACTCAACCTATTCTACACACTATCATGGGAGCGATAGAACCATAAAACACAGGGCTTGATTCTACTGTCTGTTACACTGTGTACACTGAAGAGTAATCGCTTGACTGGAATCATCGCCAGAGTGTAGTTGGTAGCGATGGTTTGCAAGATGCTGTTGCCTGTGAAGGAATTTTTGTCAAAGCTGAAGGTGTGGATTGAGGGGGCATTTGGCAACAGGGTCCCCAAGTAAACAGATGCATTTCTCTTTGCCTTTCTTCTCTGTCTCTCTGTCCTCTCCCGTCATGTCCCTCTATCCTTCTGTGTGTGTCTTGAGTACAAGCAAATAAAGTTTGAAAAAATATAACAGCAGAGGCTTATGATCTCAAAGAGAAGGTCCCCCCACTTGGTGGCAGCATACCCAAGTTTACATGACTGAAAAATTAAAAACAACAGGACTTGAAACAACACCAAACTTCTGAACACAGCGGCACAATCTCCCCCAAACAGCCTCCTTTCTGGCTGGAAGCTCCACAGCATAGGGTACGCTGCAGCTTTAGAAGCGCCCCCTTCCGTGGGCCGGGGAGACAGCCTGCGCAGTGCTCACCTAGCCAGGGCTTCGCGAGCAACAAGAAAAGGCTTCCTTCCTCCAGAACAAACCTTTTGTTTTACCTTTAATTCCCACCTATCTTTACTTTCATTATAGATCTATGGAAGTAATTGCACACTGTTCTTTATTTCTGCTGTGCCGCCAGGGTATCGGAATGCCACTGAGAGGCTGCTTGGGGAGGTGAAATGCAGAGTCACTAGGTTGTGCTTCTGCGGTGCTCCTGGGACACCAAAATACTGCTCAGGGGAGGCAAAGTTACAGTCTCAGTCTGCTTTCTCCAGGTGGGAAATGGTTGGGGCTGGGACAGAAGCTGGGGCTCTCAAACTCCTGGGCACCCAGAAGCTGCTGGGAACAGCAAGGAGTTGGGAACAGGACCATAGGTCTGTAATGATTTCAGGGGCATTGCGTTTGGGGGCTGGAGGGGCGGTTGCTGGGCTGGAAGGGTGCGGGATGGGGGTGGGGGATGGGGGTTGAGGGGTTGGAGGTGTGTGGCCAGCTTACCTCGGAATGGATGCTTAGAGTAAGGAGGGGCCCTCCACGGGAGACATAGGCATGGCTCTGTACAGTGAAGGGCCTACCCTCGATCCCCCAGATTCTTGATGAAGTAGTCAGTCAGTCCCTGCTTGTCCAAACTGCTGTATTCATGGTGGATGACTTACTCAAGGTGAGCCAGAGATTAAATACCTTTTGTAAGAAGGGATGTTCAGGAAGGGACACGCATTGGCTATACTTGGGGCCCCTAGATGCCTCATTAGCATGGAGAACTCTAGGTTCTGTTCTATGTGACCGGTTGTCACTGTCCTTAGTGGGGTGTCATGGTCATGTTCTCCAGGACAGGAATTTGGTTGGGAGCTAGTCCAACTTCTGCCATTCTAAATTATGAGTTTTATTTCTGTACTTTGCTACTATGTTACTGTTCTGTCTGGTGGCATAGTCCACTGCCCTGCACTAAATCCAGCAGAGATGACCAAATCAATGCTAAAGCTATTTTCTTACTTCAAATACCTGTCTTTTTGTGGCTGCTGAGACCTGATTTATACCTTTCACACTGCCGTTCCCTATAGAAATAGGAATGCCTGTCTCATTCTCTCCCTCACTCTCTCTCTGCTTTCCTCTTATCAGACTTTAGCCCCCGTCGAGTTTCAAATTTTCAGTCTTCCTGCCACAGACTCCCAGGTACTGGAATTATAGGCATGCTCCAAGCTTAGCAAGATCTTTCCTTTCTTTTTTAATTTAATTTTTTAAAATGAACTTTATATACTGCTCACCGCCCCCTCCTGTTCACTCTCTTCCACAGTCCTTCACCCATCCCCTCCTCCCCATCTCCTCTGAGCAGGTGGGGGGCAGGGTGTTCCCTCAGCCTACTACTTCAAGTCTCTGTGAGGCTAGGCACTTCTTACGCTGAGACCAAAGCAGCCCAGCTAGAAGAACACACACAGGCAACAACTTTTGGGACAGCCTCTGCTCCAGTTGTTCTGAACGCACTTGAAGACCAAGCTGCACGTCTACTGTATATGTGCTGGAAGGCCTCTGTCCAGCCCCTTTGGATGGTGGCTCAGTCTCCGAGAGACCCAAGGGTCCATGCTAGTTGACTCTGTTGGATTTCCTGTGGAGTTCCTATCCATTTCGGACCCACAATCCTTTCTCCTATTCTTCCATAAGAGTCCCCAAGCTCTATCCACTGTTTGGCTGTGGGTGTCTGTATCTGTCTGAATCAGCTGCTGGGTGGAACCTCCCAGAGGACAACATGTTCCTGTCTGCAAGCGCAACAGAATATCATTAATAGTGTTAGGATTTGGTGCGTGCCCCTGCGGTGGATCTCAAGTTGGGCCAGTCATTAGTTGGTCATTTCCTCAATGAGGGCTTTTCTCAATTAAGGCTAGGGAGATGGTGCAGTCAGTAATATGCTTACTTTGCAAAAACAAGGACCTGAATTGTATCCTCCCAAGTCAATGTGGAAAAGGCCAAGAACAGTGGTGTCTAATTATAGTAAAGCACTGGGGAAGTAGAAACAAATAGGTCTGTGGTTTATGTGCACCTAAGTCTAGGCTAACTAGAGAAGCTATTGCAAGCTAAATGAAGCAAAACACAACAAGCAAACACAGCACAACAACACAAAAAACAAGTGGGCACCCAAGGCTGCTCTCTGGACTCCACATGAACTCATATACACGTGTGTGCAAGTGTACACAATATGAACGTGCCAACTAAAGTTCTTTTCCCTTGAATGTGAACAGCAAACATGATTAGAAGTGAGGATATCTACAACACTCTTCTTGATTTTGTGTTACAGTCACAGTTGTTCTGTTGTTACTTGTGTGATTTTATTTACATGCCCTGCTGTTTATTGCCATCTCTCAGGCATGGCACGGTCCATAGCATCTTGAAATCAGAGCAGGGGTGATATCTATCCCCAGCAGAACCCTCAACGATGTGGCTCTATTAACCGTTGATGGTAGAGGAGTGTGGGGAAGGTCATTAGACACTTTCCTGAGATTGGAGCCACTCCCTTCTGCCAGTACACTCCTCATCCCACGGCATGCAATCATATCCCCGGAACACATGGCCTCAGAGGTTGTGGAGTATGTGGGGGTCAGGTACAGGGAACCTCACTGAAGTGGGTTTCCTAAGACATATCTTGGTGTGACAGGAAGGTAGGATGGAGAAAGAGGCAATGCTTTAGCTTATGAAAGAAACAGATGACAGAGAAGAAGGCAGGAACCTTGCCCCTTCCCTACCCCCACCAAGGTCTACACAGGCACTGGTGGAGCCAAGTGTCACCAAGCTCCTAACTTTCCCCCACTCTCTGGCCTGCCTTGTTGCTCAGAAGTGCTTTTTCTTAATACATCATCTGTTTCTACCACTATCTGTGTGTACCTGAAAGTTTCAACAGTGACCTCCGGATTCCAATCCCAGCCTATAAAAGTTGATAAGTCACCAGACAGGTAATATTTATGTCTGTAATCTCTTAATGTCCTCAAAGGAGGCTTAGGATATGTGTGTTTGCCTGCATCCCTCCTTCCTTTCTTCATCTTCATTTTTTATTTTCCCTCTAAAGCACAGGGACAACAGGGACCCAGTTGGGGAGATTGTGAGCATGGTGTCAGAGCAGGTGTGAAAGGGGATGTGACAACAGCCTGGGGACCCTGAATCCAACTTCCTTTACAGTTTACACTGCCACAAGGTCAGAAGACAGTCTCCAGATGTGCCCACATCTGGATTCCCTGACACTACTGCTCCTCCAAATATTCTTAAAGCGCCAGCACTTGCCCATCTCCATTCTCTGTTTTCATTTTCTCCCAGGATGGCCTTGATGACCTAGCTTAGGCACATGATTGATAGTGATGGTTGGGATGTGATAATGGCCGTTGTTGCTGTAGTTCATGCCTGTGTTGAGCAGGTTCTTTAGAGGAACAAAGCTGACTGAATCTCTCTCTATGGAAAGGATATGTATTAGTGTGACTTATGGGCTGTGTCCCAGCTAGTCCAATAATGGTTATCTACCACTGGAAGACCCAATAATACAGTAGGTGTTCAGTCCCCAAGGCTGGCTGTCTCAGCTGGTCTTCAGTATACACAAGAATCCTGGAGACATGGGCTCTAATGCCAGTGGGATGAAAAGCAAGCAGGCAGAGAGCAAAGCTTCCTTTATATAGGGTTTTAGCAGAAGGTGTGGCACAGATTCAAGGAGGATCTTCTCACCTCAAAGATCTAGATTAGAAGCGGGTCTTCCCACTTCAAAGGATTTAATTAAGAAAAGTCCTTACAGCTACACCCAGCCCATTGGGCTTTAGTTAAATTCAGATGTGGTCAAGCTGACAACAAAGAATAGCCATCACAGTGCCCATAGCCTCTACATTCAGACGATACAGCCGAGTACCATCCCTACACTGGAGGCCAGGCTGTGGCCAGAGTGGGGAGGATGCGGTGTGTTATGAAGTCTGACTCCACTGCCTGCAGTGTCTGGACCTGGACACTTGGTGGCTTCATCTGTTGCATTCGCCAAGGTTCATGAGTCTTGATCTGTCCTTCAGGGCCATCCCCTGGCAGGACCGAGGATTCAAAGGCTCAGCTCTAATGGCAGCAGAGACAACAGTAAAAGGCAAAATAGCTGCATTGTCTAGGCCTAGCACTGCTCAGGGTCTGGACGAGCTGGGTTGTCTAGTTCTGGGGAGTGAGGGGCAGAGGTCAGGCAGCGCAATGGATTCTCACCCCTCTCACCATTCTGATTAACTTTGCTCTGCACTTCTCCCCCCCCCCTCCCCAGTTCTGTGTAAGCCAGAAGGCAAGTGGATCAACTATTGGGTTCAAGTCTCCATGGCTATCTGTCTGCAGAACAGGCTCTCCCGGGCTGGGAACGCCCTGAGTGGAATTTTCACATTTCAGCAGGAGTGCACAGATGTAGGATGAAGGAGATGCAGGATGTAGGAAAATGCACAGGGAATTTGAAAAGTTACGCTGAGAAACCTGCTAACAATGATAAGGACAGGAAGGTTACACAAGTAAGGACAGAAAATCCTGCCTCATTTCTCAAAATTTCAGAAAATTCACCAGCTTGAAGCCCATTTAAGGATCAGGCTCTCCTGAACTAACATTTCTTCCATTGGTCAGCCCCTGCCTGGCATCTATAGAAAACTTCAGTAGCTACAGATGGGACTTCAGAAGCCACAGACTGTGTTCAACAACGGATATCCGAAGAAAGACAAAAAGTAACAGAGAAAAGGGTCCAAATCATTGTATTCATCCATCGGTCAGATTCATCTCTGATAAACCTGAAAGGTGGAGGGACAGAGGCCAGACCTGCTGATGTGCAAAGGCCAGGACATGGCACAGGTGACTGTAACTAACAGCCTCCAGCTCATGTCCTGTAAGTAATGTTGCAGGGCTCTTACACTAGAGAGCCTTATTCCCAACGCAGGGAAGGGGATGATGACCAGCTTGGGATACCCAAGGAAACAGGGTGACAGGAAGAAAGAAAGGCCTTACAGATCTCCCAAGATTTAACCTTGTTCCTCACAAAGGGCAGAGATAAAATATTTTTTCTTCATTTGACAAAATATTCTCTGGCTTGGTAAAATTGTGTCTCATCTGCTCATGGTAACTGCTCGGAAGTAACTGTGCGTCATTCCATACCTAAGACAACATGGCTAAGAGTTCACCTGTTCCTAATGTGTTTTTTGAAATAACTGATTAGCAAATCCTGTGGCCACTTCATTTTAAAATTACTAGCAAAATTACTACTTTTGTTATGGTGAATTTCTCTCTCTCTCTCTCTCTCTCTCTCTCTCTCTCTCTCTCTCTCTCTCTCTCTCCCTCTATGTGTGTATGTGTGTGTATGAATGCAAGTGCTTGTGGGATATAGAGTAAAAAGGCCTGAAACTGTTTTATAAACTTAGGTACTCTTAGCTTTCTAAAATCTATCAAGATAGGGTCTCTTAAATAAGCTTCCTAAAATCTTAATATCCTTAAATGCTACTTGTTTATTTAGAGCAATATCCCTTAAAGTATAATATAAGCATTTAAAATATTTCTAAAATTTGTTGTTAGTTATACATGTACATATGAGTGCAGATAAAGACCAGAGGCATCAGACAGACCACTATGGAGATGGTCATAGTGAGGTGCCTGACATGAGTCCTGGGAATTGAACTTGGGTCCTATGCAAAAGCAGTTTGTGCCAGTAACGTTGAGCCATCCCTCCGGCTCCATAACATGGAGGTTTTGCTAAGCAGTAACATTTAGCATTGGCGGCATAATTTTGATAGGAATTTTCTCCCAAAGTACGTTCCAGAAAGAAACTAGGTTTTTATTTCAATTTTCTTTAATAGTCAAAGGTGACAGAAAAACATGAATACCTAAAACTACCTCTACGACATGTACATTAAAATACTTTTATTAGATTAACAGTGATTTTATCCAATAATATTCCCAATTTGTAAATGGTAATTGTGAGATTTTTATCATTGTTGTAGTATACATGAAATGTTGGGTATATACGCTTGACAAATAACTTTATGGTAATTTTTCTTTGTATAATGAAAGTTACAGGCAATAGGATCCCAACAATTAGGGCCAGGCAGAAGCTAGACAAGCTTTTGTGTATGTGAAGGGAAGGGCGGTACTACTGAAGGGGTAGGGAGGGAGGGAAGGAGGGAGGGAGAAGCACAGAGAGAGCACTAAAGTCTTCAAGTCTAGCATAATTGTTAACTCACAATTGTGATCTTAAGGCATAGGATTTATTGCCAATCTGCCTGAGCAATCCTCTTTTAAGAAAAGCCCAAGGTTTTCAAGGATCTTCTCTTGCCTGATTTAAAACTAAAAAAAAAAAAATAGTCATTTTAAAGCTGAGCTGTTGACGCCTTTCTACCAAGTTAAGCACTAGAGATAATCAGGTTAGGCGCAGTGTCTCTACGACCCAAAGCTTTCCACTTCATTTATGTGAAGAGTCCTAGCTTTCGAAGTCCAGATATTGGATTAAGGATTGTGTAATGCTATTGAGAAAGTAATCAGATAACAGTCTAATTTAACATTGACAAATGAGGGGCTGGAGAGATGGCTCAGTAGTTAAGAGCACTGGCTACCCTTTCAGAAGACCCTGGTTCAATTCCTAATACCCACATGGCAGTTTACAACTGTTTTTATACCTAGTACCAGGGATCTAATGCTGTCTGCAGGAATGAGTCATGTACATGGTACACATACATACAATGAAGGTAAAAAGCCCAACATAAAAAGTAAGAGGTTTTTAAAAACCCGACAAATGATAGGTGTGAATAAAAGCTGCAAGTCTGGCCTTATGCACAGTGTGGTGGTCTGAATTAAAATGGCTCCCATAGACTCACAGAAAGTGGCAGTAGTGGAGGTGTGGCCTTGTTGGAGTAGGTGTGGCCTGCTGAAGAAAATGTGTCACTGGGGTGGGCTTTGTGGTTTCAAAAGCTCAAGACAGGCCTAGTGGCTTGCTCTCTCTTCCTGTGACTGCCAATATGGATGCAGAACTCTTAGCTACCTCTCCAGTACCATGTCTATACCATGTCTATTTACCATGATGATCATGGACTAAGTCTTTGAAACTGTAAGCTAGCCCCAATTAAATGCTTTCCTTTATAAGAGTTGCTATGGTCATGGTATCTCCTCACAGCAATAGAAACCCTAACTAAGACACAGGGCCATGTGTTTGTATGTGTTGTCCATCTGTGCTCACACAAGTTAATGGTCACATAAAATGACTCAGACCCAGTTCCAAATAATGGATCTGAAATTTTAGGACAAAAATTCCCCAACCCTGGCAGCTCCATGGGTTAAGCTTGACAACCAGTTTCATTAAGTATATTTTATGTCATATTGCAAAGACAAACCTAAGGATCATAAAACCTCATTGGGTTGCCCCCTCCACATGTGTTTATGGGCCACATTAATTAAACTCAGTGGGTAATTGAAAAAGAAAAGAGGGTGTAAACTTATAAAGGAAATATGGGGGGATCTTGGATGAATTGGGGAAGCAGAGGTGACTATAATAAAAATATTTATAGGCATGCATGAAATTCTCAAATAACAAAAATCTTATAAAAAAGGCCACCACCAAAAAACAACAACAACAAACAAATAAACAATAAAAAAACCAAAACCATAGAGCCGAAGTCCTTTAAGAAGGATAAGCATATGAAACTGACCAATGCTAAGGATGGAGAGATGGCTCAGTGGTTAAGAGCACAGCTGTTTTTCCAGAGGTCCCGAATTCAATTCCAAGCAACCACAAAATGATTCACAGTTGATGCCTTCTTCCAGTGTGCAGACTTACATGCTACCAAAACAATTATACAAGTAAATAAATATTGAAAAAAAAAAACACGAAAGTGACCAATGTCAGATAGAGACTGGAGCCCCATGCCCATCCCTGACCAAGATCCACATGAAAGAGATAAAGCATGCCTAACATGTAAATGATTGACAGGCACTATGTAAGTGGCTCATAACGTATTAAAGCCAGGCATTCACTGAGCTGACCTTTTTGAGTCTCTGCCCCTCTTTCTTGTTCTCAAGTTCTCCTTTCCTTAACAAATGACCCCTGTTTCTATTACTCTCCACATGTCCCTGGTTCAGTTCCTTGTTCTGGACACATGAAGTCCCAGCACATGCTCTCTGGAGTCCTAACACTTGAGAGGGCCTATTTATGGTGCAGATGCCACAGTCATTTATGTCCTACAAGTAGCCCCTGTGAACACACTGGCCCACAAAATCAGACTTGACTGGAATCATTTTGTTGGTCTGTGATGTCCCTCACCAACCAGAGGAGCCACAAAATTGGACTCCTTGGGAAAAGCCAGGTAATAACCTATTAGCTAAAGTTGGTTCAAAGTTACTTTGTCTTTGTTTGTTTGTTTTTTTTTTTTTTTGAGACATTGTTTCTATAGTGCTAGCTTGCCTGGAACTCGCTATATAGTTATGCCTGGCCTTGAATTTGCTATGTAGTCTTATCTGGCTTTGGATTTGCAGACATACTCCTCGCCCAGTCTCCCATGTGCTGGGATCAGAAGGGAGTGTCACTATACCCAGAAAATATCACTATCTTTAAATGAATTTAAGTACTGCTAGATTAGTACTAATTGTAGTATACTGAATACTTGCCCCAACTCCCTTCCCTTCTTTCTTTTGGTTTTCTCTATCTATCTAAGCTCTTTATTTACTTTTGTTTGTGTGTGTGTGTGTGTGTGTGTGTGTGTTTTAAGTTTTCGAGACAGAGTCTTACTCGGGACCGACTATGGAATCTAGCAACCTGGTTTTAAATTCAGCCATCTTCCTGTCTCAGCCTCTTAAATGCTGGGATTGAAGATGTAAGCCGCCATGCCCTCTTTAAGTTTGAAAACGTTGAAGTTCTCCAGGGTTCTATTTCCCAACGTCCGTTTTCTCTTAACTCATTCATCTATTCTTTCCTCAGCAGCACCCAAAGTCGGAGTATTTGTCCTCGACGGTGATTCTTAGACTTATATTCCCAGCTCCCACCGTGCTGTGGAGCCATTTTCATTTGTACGGCTGCTTATAAATATCTCCACAGCCCACTCGCAGATGTGATGGACTGAACAAGCCTGAAGCTTCAGTGTGAACAGGCTCTCTGCTCACGTTTTTCAAGCCCACTTCATGATGTCTTCATCGCAGCAACCGTAGGATATTGATCTTAATATTACTACCATTCATGGTGTTTGTCACACATTGAATGTTGGGTGAATACATGATAGTATTTTTTTTAATGTGTCTCTCGAGTAGCCTATTAGAAAAACAGAATGACTCCTATATTCACAAAGCACCATTTATTTTATCTTATTTTTGGGGGGCTGAGGTGGTAGCTGCAGATTCCATGGAACCATGTCTTCCAGCGCTTCTTTGCAAAAGCATTCCCAAATGAAATATGGTGTTAGGTCATTCCAGGAGCTGTTGTCATGAATACTGCCGACCTCTTACAGTTTGGCAACCCAAAGCGGTCATAGCAGTCTTCCATATTTAGTCTTATTTTTATGTATCCCTTACTTATCACTCTAGGACTGAGGGATGACTGCCGTAAGTAACTGGAATGCTAGAATTAATGTTATACCTACAATCCAAGCCATCAGCTCGGTGCAGCTTCAAATCAAGGCATCTTAGTCTTCCAGCAGTCCCTGGGATCGCTTTCCTTTTGGGCAGAACTGGTGTTTTGCCTGGATCCAACATCACACCAAGTACCAAGTAGCTTAAACCTGGGCTACCCTACTCCAGCCACACGGGGGCGCGACGACGCCACAGTACGCACAGCCACAGCCAGCCCAAGGACCGCTCTGGGATGGGGAAACCGACTGATTCTCGCAAGGGTGGGGCCAAAGGCTCCCGGGAGGTCCCAAGGGCAGGAAGTGAGGGGGCGGGGCTTGGGAGGGACGTGCGCCTGCGCGGATCCGGCTGCTGGATCCCGCTCAGGCTGCGGCTCGAGTGCGCGCTCACGGTGACGGCTCGGCGTCCTTCCAGAGCGGGGCGGGGAAGGGAGGGCGGTGATGGGGAGCGGGGCCCGGGGGTCCGGGGACCGCGGTGGGCATGGGCCGTTGCCGGGTCAGAGCAAACGGCCCGGTGGGTGGGCTTTCTGGAAGTCTGCTTCCCGCTGCCGGTGCTGGGTTCCTCCCGAGCAGTGCTTCCTCCAGGGGACGCCGGCCTGGCCTGTGCGTCTCCCCTCCGGCTCGCCGCTCGTCCGCGTGCTCTCTTGCCCCCGCTGCTCGCAGCATCCGCACAGTCCGAGCAGTTCCAGGGAGCTTACTGGCTGCCTCAAAAACTTGTATTCAAGGATCACTTTACATTATTTACATATCCCTTGCCCTGTGGTGGGGAGCAACTGTGCTGAGGCAAAAATCTCAGCCAGAAACGTTAGTCTCAAAAGATGAAAATCCCACACTTGGAATCAAGGAGTTCATCGCCTCCTCCTTAGGAGATCTTTAGCCCTCCTAAAATGATTTAGGTTCATAGGCATCATCCCGAGCCAAGATGCAGGGGTGCTGTGACATTTGGAAGCTAAAGAGCCAAAGCTGATAACTTTTTTTTTTTTTTTTAAAAAGAAGCTGTCCATCATGCATACTTAGCTTGAATGATTATTTTAAAGTGCATGTCCTATTTTTGCCAATCTGACAGCTGTTTCCATAGAAACTAGAGAAGAAATAGTAGTTTTCAGTAAGAGTTGTTAAAACTGTCTTCTAGCCATCAGCCGTGAGTGCCAGTGAGCGTTCACTACTTGCTCATTCTGAGATGACACTTGAAGAATTAAGGATTTGGAATGTTCTTAGAGGCTAGCAATCCAAATTGTTTAATATTCTCCCATCATTAATTTCTTAATTCTGCAAGTCTGCCAGCTATGTTTGTTGGCCTGCCATAGTTCTTTGAAGAGCACACGTCAGCCCGAGTTCTTTCTTGGATGCTGTGTAGTGTAGTGACTGGCTCTATGAAAATGTATAAACAAATTTCTCTCCCTATTTAAAAATTTTTTTTAAAGATTAATCAGTGATTACAGATTAACAATTACCGCTCCTATTCTGCATGGAACTTGATTGTCAGTGGTAGAAATGATAATGATTTTAATTATGTACCTAGTGTTTGGGGCTTTTGTTTTTACCTTCTTTTGGTAGGCTACATTAAAAATGTTTGCACCTGCTCTGGAATGAGCAGTTTTTTTCATATGAGCAGATCTGAGCAGCATGAATAGAGCACTTGGTACTTGGATGAGACTTTATTTTCTGAGGAATATCTATAAACTAGATTTAGCAGTGGATGAAGGAGGCTTGGGGAAGGTGCCTTAGGAACTAGGGAGCTAGTTAGGAATTTTATTGATGGGCTCACAGAAAGCCAGTGGAAATTACAAAAGAG
Organism: Micromys minutus; assembly: GCF_963924665.1. Classification (NCBI taxonomy): domain Eukaryota; kingdom Metazoa; phylum Chordata; class Mammalia; order Rodentia; family Muridae; genus Micromys; species Micromys minutus. Next base: position 22,995,288 of record NC_137978.1, read on the forward strand.
CTTGCTTGGCTTAGGATCACAAAGTAACACACCCTATGAACATTTGAATTGCCCAGAAAGATGAATTACTGGACCCCTTATAAGTGCCATTCTGCTTCCTAAATTACACATAGGCCTTTTCTAAGGTTTATATTTGTATCTGTTAGTGTGCTTTTTCTTTGCTACAGATTGGGCAGACATTTTTGTCTTTGCTCTATGTCTGCTACACAGACTGGTCTCTGACTTGTAGCATCCACTCATATAATGAATTAATGGATCAATGACTAAAACAGTCCTGAGCCAACAAGATACGTGAATGTTTGGTTAAGAGAATCAAGCTCTGTTAATTTGCTTGGCAACATTTTAAAGTAGGTAAATTTCACATAAAGTCTGAATTTGTGGCTTTTGTAGAAAGGTTTGCAACATATGGCAAGGTCAAGGACAGATTTTGTTGTTGTTGGGCCTCCTTTGGGTGACTGTTCACATCTGCCTGGCTTTGCTGAAGCTTGCCTGCATCTATCACACCCACCTGCACTATCCAGTGTAAGTTCTATTAACTTGAATAAGAATGAAGCTGAGTACAAAGTCTTCTCAGATGCACCCAGGCTGCACACCCTGGCTGCCACAGTGGACAGCACAGGGACATTTCTGTAGGAAGTTTTATGTAGTGCTGCTTTTGACATTGGACTTTGCCTCTCCAGCTATTCTATAAAACCCAAGCTGTGTTTTTAAATTGCCTTGGACAGCTCCGTGACTCAAGTGACTCAAATACAGGCTTGCTCTTCTCAGCTTCAGGACCCTTGGAAGTAGCACTCCCGCTGTTTTTAGGTTAGTGTGTCATCTTTGTTGTGGCTCAGAGCTCTGCATCATTGATTGATTGATTGACTGTTTTTTTTTTTGGAGACAGGTTTACTTTCTGTAGCCTTGGCTGTCCTGGAACTTGATTTCTAGACCAGGCTGGCCTCAAATTCACAGAGGTCCTCACCAGCCTCTGCCTCCTGAGTGCTGGGATTAATGGTACGTGCCACCGCCGCCCACCTGGTTTGATTTTAGGTTGCTTGGAGGAGGGGTTGGTAGTGAACTAAAGTGAGGTAGTTAAAATAGAGTAAAATCTACAACCCAGGGTCCCAGAGCCTGGGTGAGCTGGGCTGAGGTAGTAAGGAGGTAGGATGGCAGGGCTGGCTGAAAGTGGTCTCTTGTCTTTTGGATGTTAAAATCCTAGGGCTACTTCTGTATAGTTAGGAATGTGGTCTATGGAAGATTGGGAGGTTTGTGTAGGCACATCCCTCAGACTGTTTCATGACACGCTTAACATGGAAATGCTAACTTTCACATGGACTCGAACCTTCTCCCATGAAACTGTCTTTGAGCTCGTGTATTTGTAAAACACCGAAACTGGGTGAAGAGAAGGATTACTTTACAGAGCATGCGAAGCCCAGTCAGATGGGAAGCCCAGTAGGGCTTCAGAAACATGAAGGCCTTATCCATGAATTGGTCAGTCTGTCTCACCTCCTTCCCCGTGTTTCCTCCCTTGCTCATCTATCACAGTATAGTGTCCTTTCTGTGCAAACGGGCCGAGCTTTCCCTCATAAGTCCGGCTCGTATGCCCTTTGTTTGCTGCAGCACCAGCTGTAGGCCCTACACGCATCTCTGTATTCATAAGCTAGATGTGGCTGAGCGTGAAGTTTTCTCTGTGGCGGGTATCTGCTGCCGCCTTTGAGACCGATGGCCATTAGGGACTAACATGACCTCCTGGCCCATTCCCTACGCACTGGACAAGTGGCAAGGCTTTCCAACAGTAAATCCTCAGAGTCTAAGGAAAGAAAATGTATCCATGTTGTTTTTATACTTTTATTTCTAGCAATGGAGTTTAAGTATACTTTTCTATGTAAGACAATTCAATAACAACTTGAATATCCTTGTCTACTAATACTTCCATTTTCATTAGTAAAGAGTCATCTTCCTTCAATTAATATTTCTTCTCCCTGCAAATCTCATTTCCTGCTTGGTAATTTTAAATTGTGAATTATATGTTGCTAAAGGTTTATTTTTTGATTCTTGATATATATGTTTTTGAAGAAAATCCAAGATGTGGCTATTAGCAGCTTGATTTTTTAGAATTTTTTTTGCTAGGCTGGCTTGTGTCCGGGAGCTAAGAGGCCGCTTGCTGGGTGTTTGGTTTTAGTCTTTGTTTTGGGGGCTAGTGCAGCCATCACAGCTGTGCTAGATTTTCAGAGTTCCATGCAGTTTCTGTGAATCACAAGTGAGAAGCTTTCTCACTTTGATCAATGGGAGCAGATAGTGTACCCTGCCCCGTGTATCGTGCCCTGAAGTTATGGTTCGTTCCAAGTTTCAAGTACTCAGGTGAATAGAGAGAGGCTTGCACAGACCTTGAGTTCTCTCTTTTGGTTTTGTGGTCCCTTCTGCCCACGAACACTAGCTGCCTGGTCCGCAGGCGTGCCCGGCCCCACACCTTTAGTTTATGTCAGTTGTAGGAGTAGTTCTCTTGTGTGGTTTGGAAACTCACCAGGCGGTTCTCTGGGGAAATTGTAGTCCAGTCTTGTTTCCCTTCTTTTAGTTCTTCATTGCCGACTGCCAAGTGTGTGGAAATCCTCATTTTTCTTCCTTTAAAAAGTCAATTTTAGGTGGCATTAAGGTCCTTCTTTCTACATCCTGAATCTAATCCAAAGCCTCATGGTTTTATTGGAATGAATAAGTTAAAAATCTTAAAGATAACTTTTTTTAAGCTAGGCTTTTCTATCCCATTATATCCATCTTCCCGTCAACTGACACACATTTGCTGTTCTAGAGAAGTGATTTCTTATTCTGCCAGATGACATGCTGATCAAATAGAGTCCCTGCAATTAAAAAAAGATTTTCTTTAAATGAAGTGAAAAAATACAAGTGTTGAAAATAAGCAGTGTGTAGTGAGCTCAGGCTGTGTGTATCCCTCTGGCTTGTCCTGTTGAAGGTGCTGCTGTGGGTGTGGGCAGAAACACAGGCATTTCCCCTGAGATGTTCAGCACACATTTCTTAAGCATGACGTTCCCAGTGTGTAAATACATACTTTCCACGGGTGTTGATATCTTAAACTTGTGTGTGTTCTAGATAACCAAGCAAAAGATGAGCCTTCTTTATGGACTGCAGACTGCCACAAGAAACCGGTTTCTTTCTGGAGTGAATACCCTGGCCAGCAGGAGACAGTGGACCCCACCAGCGGGTGCTTCACTGGCACCTAGACCCCAAGCGGTAAATGCAAACTGGGGACTTAACACGGTCAATCACTGTTACTCAGTGATCTTCCTGCCTGGGAACTATCATTTCTGTAGGACTCTCAGTAACAAAAACTCAAGATGCCTCTCAAGTGCCCAAAGCAAGGACATGGGGGTGCTCACCTACAGATGTACTGTGCGGGGTGATCCTTTTCCAAGACAAGGAGCCAGGGAAGTGGCTGGCGATCCTGCTCCTGCAGCCTTATGCTCTCCGGACTGTCCTGCCCTAAGAGAGGCCCGGAGTTTCCACACGTCTGCGCCGGTTAAGGCCGCTCCGGTCCCTCTCTTGCTGCTCATTCTGAAGCCAGTGCAGAAGCTCCTTGCTATCATCGTGGGCAGGTAAACAGACTCTAAGTTAAGACATTTGTATCAACTTATAATAATTTTTAATAACATCAGCATTTATAAAGCTGTATTTTAAAGGAAACCTTTTCCTATGCGCTGTTCAGCTCAAAATTTGAATTTCTGAAGGTAAATTCTACAATTTTTATGTGTGCGATTTTAATAATTTTGAAATAATTTGCTGCAAATTTATTGTACAGAAATGTGACCCTTAAGTTTTTTTTTTGTTGGTAGAGATAGTTCTAAAAGATTTTACATTTCTGACTGTAGGGATAATGGGAAATATTGGCACTGGTTTGTGTAGCAACAGCACTTAGGAACTTTTGATTTTGTGGAATTTTAGGCATTGGGCATGAAATGTAGGACTTCATTCGTATTATTAGGGGCCCAGCCTGAGCCACATCACTAAAGTTCATTCCTCTCTTTTGTTTTCACGGGAGTTTGGTCACATTTCTCTTGGCAGTCCTTCATAACTGCACATTTAATAGCGAGGTGGCTGTTTCTCAACCTTTTTTCCTTATCTCATGAAGGTTGAAGAAGGCAAACCTGTCTCTTCATGAAGTTTTGTTATGTTTGCTAAATATGCCGAGCCTCCTTGCCACCTGCTTCCTTCCAGACTGACAACCCAGTCTACTTTTATTCAAAATCCAAGAATTTCTCTGTAATGTATCTAATTCTGTATGTTTGATGTTGACAGAAAATAGGTGTCTACATTGGCTCGTAAGTAACAAACTCATCCTCATTTGTAGGAATGATCGCTTTGTGAGTTCTGTTCCTATAAAACTGTTGGGTTTTGGTGTTGATTTTACTATTGTAAGGTTCCTCTTATAGTATGTTGTATGAGTAAGTGGTGATGCTGTAAATGCTGGATAGGAAATAAGCATACTTCATTGGTTTATGGCCCTTCTGGCTCAGTCGCTTTCTCAAAGGCGTTTTCCCCAGGTCCCTGTGTCAGTTGGCCTCTGACACTGCTATGAAATAACAGACATAACAGGGAGCAAAGACTTATTTTGTCTCATGCTTTCTGAGGTTTTGGTCCATGGCTGCATAGGCTGGGCCCACTCATGCGTGCTGGTGGGAATGCCTGGCAGAGACTTGTCCATGTCATGATGGTCAGGAAGGCAAAGTCAGAAACAGGCCGGGCCTGGGGTTCTGCTAGCCCCTTCAAGGACATCTCTCCAGTGACCCCACATTCTTTCACTAGTCCCTGTTTCCCATGGGTCATACCACTCCTAGTAATGCCAGAGGCCAGGGCCAAGCCTTTGGTATTGAATACTCAGACTTTTGGTGGATACTTTCAGATGATAGTAGAGGCTTAGTAAAATTATGGTAACTTTACGAAATTGTTTTGTAGAACAAGGGAGATTTTGCATATGTGTGTATGTATGATACAGATTATTAATACTTAAAAAATGTTTGCACAAGGAAATATTTTGCCCCGCTGCTCAAAACATTGGTTGTTAAGATATTTGCATACCTAGCCTGGCACTGGAGAGAACTACTGTCCACCACTGCCAGCTAGCCAGCTCCCCGCGCCATGGCATCCGTAACAGTGCCCATTTGTTACTCTGAGGCTTCCGATCACCCCCCTCCCCCAGACACAAGTGGAGCTGCTGGTTCTGAGCACTGCTGCTTACTGCTGGGCTCAGTGCTGAGGCCGTGCCTCTTGTTCCTTCTGGAGCACTGGCAGATTGCGCTGGAGTCTGAGGGGCGGTGGGGAAGGTACAGTTTATCTGCCATGACTCCAAGATGCTTGTCTGAGGACTTCCTCCTCCTTAAGTGGTCAGTCTCCGGAATGGCATCCCCTACTACCACTGGGTTCCCAGCTTGCTACCTCCCAGGCCTTGGCTAGGTTGTTCTGTGTAACAAGGTGGTACGTGCATCGTGACTAGAGCAGCACTTAGCATATGGTAAACACTAAGTGTTAGTGGGAATTGTAACAACACCCCTCCTCGCTTTAGGGTTTGCCTTCACACTAGTTGGTGTGGGAAATTCAGATGAGCCTTAGGATTTTTATGATTTTATAAAGTGGATGACTTTGCATCCTCTAGCTAGGAATTTTATAAGTTAAAAAGCTATGTGCATAGAGAGGCATAATGGCGGAAGGGATTGGTAATGTAAATCCTAGCACATCCTTCTTGAGTTTTGGTGAACTGTGAGCATGCACTTACCAGACGGGCATTTCTGACTTGTCACAGGGGCATAAGGAAATGGTGGCAGGCACTTCCCCCGAACAAGAAGGAGCTGTTTAAAGACAGCATGAAGAGGAACAAGTGGCGGCTGCTCCTTGGTCTGAGTGCCTTTGGACTGCTGTTTGTGGTGTTTTATTTCACTCACCTGGAAGTGAGCCCTGTCACCGGAAGAAGCAAGCTACTGTTAGTGGGGAAAGAGCACTTCAGACTTCTGTCAGACCTGGAGTATGAAGTAGTAAGTACTAAGGATTGTCCCTAACTGCATCGCACAAGCTAACGCACAGCGCAGGAAGCTTTTCTAAATACGGAAGATCACTGCTTTTAATTTTAGTTTTTGATACATTAGTCATTTTCTCGAAGGTCTCATACTTGGGAAAGGCCTTTGCAGTGTGTGCAGGGTTGTTTTCCCAGCCAGTCAGCTCCTGCTCTGCTCAAGTCTGCACTTCACGGTGTCCCGCTCAGGAAAGCCTTCCCTGATGCTCAGTCTGTGACTCGGCCATGCAGAGCTGAGAACTGGACTTTCGTTGTCATGTCCCATGCTTGGTAGGACTGGGGTCAGGTCCTAGCTTTCTTTGCTTTCTTTTCTTTATATTATGAAACTTTCCATGGTCTATGTCTGTCTCCCTTTTTAGGCTGAGCTCCATGGGACTCACATCTTGTTGTTTGTTTACTTTATGCTAGGATCTAACACCATGCAAAGCAGTGCTTAGTTTTTAATGTACCAGATAAATAAACACATTGAGAGAATTTTTATACCTTGAAAGTTAGGTATAAGATAGTTGTTTTCCAAACATCAGTTTTACTGATTTTTTTTTTTTTTTTTTTTTGGTATTTTCTGCCATTTTTTTTCTTCTTAAAACAGAGTTTTGCTGTGTAGCCTGGGGTTGGCCCTCAACCTGTGACGCATATGTCTCAGGCTCCTAAGTGATGAGCTCGCTGGTATGTGACCCTGTAGTCACTTGTTTTCTAAGGACAGAATAATGGTGGGATTCAGAAATCTCACCAGTGAGACAGTCCCAGTATGTCCTTGTGTGTTCTCAGGGGTGGGACATCACTGTATTCTGGTAATTACCACAGAAAGGGAAGTGCTGGTGCTGTTGTAGGTGATGACGTCAGGTCTTCGTATGCGTGGATGCAAATGAACACATGAACGTATCAAAGGAAAGTTATCATTAATAGCAATGACTTCCTGCTATAAAAGTGGATCTTATCTAAGATAATAATAGTCTTTTAGAAGAATACACACAGAAATTTAAATTATATCCTAGAATTTAGTCTTAATAAGATAGGTTTGAGAGAAAACATTTTGGAAAGATTGGAACAAACCCTGTAAGGAATTTTAAGTATCTTCTACTATTTAGATAGTTTAAAATTTTAAAATACATGCATATATGAGTGGATTTGCATATATGGATACTTTATATATATATGTGTATATATATATATATATCTGTATGTATACGTGTGTTCATGTGAATAGACATTTGTTATTGCTTAATTTATTGCTCTGTGAATTTAAACATTCTTCTAGAGGTGTTATAAAGTACTCTAATTATATAGTGTGCAAACTAGTGTGTTCTCAACTTGACACACAAGCCTCAGCTGAGAAAATGCCTGCATAAGATTGGCTGGTAAGTGGGCGAGGTGGGGCATTGTATTGATTAATGATTGATGTGTGGAGTTCCTGATCATTGTAATTGGTGCCACCCGTGGGTCCCGAGGTATATAAGAAAACAAACTGAGCAAGCCATGGAGAGCAGCAGAGCATTCTTCCAGGGTTCCTGCTTCAGTCCAGCCTCTAAGTACCTGCCTTGAGTTCCTTTGATGACAGTCTGTGGCCCGAGAGTTGTAAACTGGAGTAATCTTTTCTTCCCATGAGGCTTTTGGTTGTGGTGTCTGTCACAGCAATAGATAGCAAAATAATAATAATAATAATAATAATAATAATAATAATAACAATAAGATACAGATAGAGCCCCTTGATTGTTTTAGAAGAGTTAATAAAGGACTTTTATTTGTTTACAACTGTTAAATGATTCTTTAAAAATTATAATTAGCGTATTCTTTCAGTTCATATTACATGAAGTCATATATTTTAATGCATCTTAAAAAGGTTATCAACTTGATTTATATGTTAAGCTATGCATTTTATGAAAATGAAGTATTTGTAGACTGTCCTTAATTTTCTCAGTATATATGAGAGAATATCTCAGAAAAAGCTTCAGAAAAACTGTTTCCATGTAAGAGATGTCCAGGCATTTGAATCAATGTCATGTGAAGAAGTGATTTGCCTATTAGCTTTGAGATCTTAGTGGTTTTCTTTCAGTCTGTGTGGATCAAACACTTTACAAGTAGTGAGGTATTGTCCCTTTTTGTACAAGCTTAAGTCTGTGTTATGAATAAGGTGTTCTTCCATTTAGTGGATTATGAAAGTGATTAATTTTCTTTGACAGTTCCTTTCTTCTCTTTCTCCCTCCCTTTTTCTTTCTTCTTCCCTCCCTTCTTTCTTTTTTTGTTTCTTTGTTTTCCTCCCCCCCTCTCCCTCCTTCCTTTCTTTCTTTCTTTCTTTCTTTCTTTCTTTCTTTCTTTCTTTCCTTCCTTCCTTCCTTCCTTCCTTCCTTCCTTCCTTCCTTCCTTTCTTTCTTTCTTCCTTTCTTTCCTGGCACTGGGTTCCTTGTAACCCAGGCTGGTCTTGTAATCATCCTGGTTACTGGTCTCCTGTGTTTGGATCACAAGGACCTGTAAGCACACTGGGTGTATGTAGTCTAGGGGCTCGGACTGTGGCCTGGTACATGCTGTGAGAGTGAGCACTCTGCCATCTGGGCTACAGTTTTCTTTTTTTATATGAAAAATTTAACGTGAGATCTAGGTAGCTTTGTTTCCTGAAGTTCATAGGAAATTAGAAATATTTCAGCATTTTACTTGCATATAGATTAATAGAAAAGAATAAAACTTGGATTGAATCATGTTTATATAAACAGTTATAATTCATCCCTCTGTGAGAAACCGTACTACTTTTCCATGAGTAATTCAAATTTCAGAAATGTAAGCATTTTATATATGTAAAGTTCTGCACGATTCAAAATTAAAATGCCCAATACTCATCAGATACCCATCCATGAAGCACATAAGCATTTTGTAGTGCAAAATCTCTTAAATAATGCTTCTTAAAAAACATATCTTGTAGTGGAAGGAAGAATTTAAAAATGATCTGCTGCCTGAGAAAGACCCCCGATACTTGATTGTTAAAGAACTGGTTTGTCATCTAGCACAATGCAATCAGGACGTCCCAGGGATCTCCGAGATCAACTGGGTGATCCACGTAGTCGACTCCCCAGCTGTCAATGCCTTTGTGCTCCCAGTAAGTAATTCTTCACATTTTGTTATTGTTGTTGCTAGCTTGAGTGTCTTTGAGTTTTACCGTGGGCTAATTGCTTGTATTCTTTTATGTGCAGAATGGACAGGTGTTTGTTTTTACTGGGATTTTGAGTCGTGTAACTGACGTGCACCAACTTTCCTTCCTCCTGGGCCATGAGATGGCTCATGCGGTCCTGGGGCATGCCGTGAGTACCCACTCGATGTGCAGCTGTAGAATGTTGCTCTGGTACTAGCAAGTGGAATCCTGTAAGGAACTCACTTTCCTTCTCCTTTCAATTTTCTTCTTCTTCCTTTAATGAGAGAATGTAATTGACTTATTCTGAACCTGAAAAAATGTGATTAGCTTATTTTGAGACTTTTTGCAGTCTTTAGTATATGATCCTGAATAATTAGTGTTTCTCTTAAATACTGTTTTTATCGCTTGTCTCTTTTGCTAAAAAGTAATTAGTCTGTCTCTAATTATTTCACTTTAAGTTTTAAATTTCCATAATTATTAACATACTTGTAAACTAGTCAGAAAATTAATTGCTGAAAAGTGATACTGCTATTTAAGTCGTAAATCAGTTTTGTTCTTACTGTTTTCAAATGATGGCTTGGAATATTGTTGAAAAATGTCTAAATGATATGCAATATGGAATTAGTGGTAACAATAATTCCATGGCCAAATTAGTTTACAGAACTTCATCTGATATGTTTTTTCTCATTCAGGGCTTTAATTTATAAGTATGTATTCATCATCATAGGTCTTTAATAGTTCATGGATGTATCTTTGTAGCCACTTTTGATTGGTATTCATTAAAAATGTGAGTGAATCTTTTGTGCTTGTAACTAGAGATAAGTATATATTTTATTTTTTATCAGAACATGCAGGTAAATATTTGTGAAAGGTTTACTACATGCTAAATAATAAGTACATGCATTATTAACTCCAAATGGAAACTATAGTGTTTATTATTAATCTTCCTCAATGTCTTTTAAAATTCTACCTATTACTTAGAGGAATAATAAAAGGAGGTGGGCCAATGTTTTTGAAGCATCCCTGATTTCTTTTGATCTACAGGAAAATAGATACAAGAATAAATCTAAGCCATAGAAATAGTATCGTTATAGTGTGCTATAACTTCTCTCAAATAATGTGTCAGTGATGTATTAATGAGTGACACAGAGACTTTATCTTGGTTTGACAAGTGTGGGCCCAAGATTGATTTCTTCGCTTCTCTCTGTGTCTTCTAGCTGGCAGGCACGTGTGTGTGTGTGTGTGTGTGTGTGTGTGTGTGTGTGTGTGTGTGTGTGTACTTTCGTGCGTTCGTGAGAGATAGAGACCTATCTGTTCCTGTTACCTGTGTGTGTGTTTGAATCTGTGCTTGTGTCTGCTTATACTTGTTAATAACAAAGGACTTTGGTTTGTATTTATTGAACAATGTAGAAAACATGGTGATCTTTAAACAGAAGTCTTTCATGGTTTTACAAGAAGAGGTGACACCAGTGACCCAATCTGACCCAGTGTAGCAAGCACCCAGTACTGCAAACTGGTGCTACCATCCTACGTCTACCTGTTACTTTCACCATTAATAGGGCATTTCTTGCTTAAGGCTGCTTTCAATCTGTTAGCTGTTTTCAGCAAATGATCAGCACAACTCATGCACGCACACACATACACACACACACACACACACACACACACACACACACACACACACACGATTCTGGGTCTGGCATGGAAAAGTAGCATAATTTAAGATTAAAGCTATACATTAGTTCAGATTGTAAAAGCTGAATGCATTAGAAAGTCAAGGCTTAGTAAGGTTGGTTATACTGTTTCTTTTTTAAAGGCAGGTTAAATTTACACCGTAGGACAGCAGGTTGAGTACATAGTGTTAAATGACCTTAAGGGATATTCTTTTGTCAAATCGACTGTGAGGTCTAGAAAAGTTCATTCTCCTTGGGGTCAAGAGATTAGCTTTGGCTGTTGTAGCTTTAAAAGGTGTTACCATTCCTCTGGCTTGATCTCTGGCATGCAGCCTGTGCCTGCTGTCAGTGGAAGGTCACCACTGTCACCAGTGCAGGGTGGTGGTCTGATGAGGTGAATGGAGGCAGGGAGCAGCTTTAATGGCAAGCAGTTAACATTGCCTTGACAAAGGTCTCTTCCGTCAACACAGTGCTTCCTCTTTTGGAAATTCTAGTTTTGATTAAATCTGCTCTTATGCTATTTCCTTTCTCTATACACAGTTTTAAAGTGTTTCTAGGCCAGGTGTGGTAGTCCATGCCTTTACTCTCAGCACCCAAGGAGGCAGAGGCAGGGGCAGGGGCAGGGGCAGGGGCAGGGGCAGGGGCAGGGGCAGAGGCAGAGGCCAGCCTGGTGTATAAACAGAGTTCCAGGACAGCCATATAAATCAAGTTCCAGGATAGCCAGGCTGCACAGAAAAATTCTGTCTCAAACAAACAAGCAAGCAAACAAACAAACAAACCCCAAAATAACCAAAAGAATATTTCTATAAGACCAAAAATAGTTATACTCATTAATAGCTCATAGCATAGCATTTCTCTTCATTAACACTTGTCATTTTGATTTTAGTCTTTTGTGGTAAAAAACATTCAGTGATTATTTTACAGCTGACACCTGTTACAGTGTAATAGTTGGTTCTGTGAGAGCTTATCTTGATAGGGCCTTAGTCTTGTTTTGGTGTGTGGTGAATAAGTCCAGGCATTTACCCTGTACTAGACATTATTGTGCAGAATGCATATTTTATATAGACATTTATGGCTAATGCTGTGATTATGCCTGAAACTCACAGAATTCAGCTCTCAGTGAGAAATACCAAACTTACAAAATCAAAAACTTGTATAAATGTATTATGCTCTCATGTATTAGGTCATAAACCCAAAACCCTTTTATGTAAAGTAAATTTGAAATCCTTTCTGAATTTTTATGTATTAAGTGGATTTACACACACACACACACACACACACACACACACACAGGCTTTATGTAACAATATAAGTGCAATGAACCCTTTTATTTGATTTGTAGAATATAGTGTCTACATTAGATACCCAAATACCCTTGGCTTAGATTTTTTGGTCCTCTTACTAACTAATAGCTGTGTGAATTGGGACAGCCAGAAAATTTCCGTTTCAGTATCTATGAACTGAGGCCTATTAAGCCAGAAGAATTGTTGCATTTGCACAGATAAGGAACTGTAGTTTATTGCAGCTGTCTTCAAAAATGAATAATTAGCTCGGCAAAAGTAGTAAAATGTCCAAGAAGCGTCAGTGGCTCCCAGTATGTAAGCAGAGAAAAGGGACAGTCCAGCAGGTAGCATAGACAGGAAGGGGAAATTTGGGTCTTTGGTTGATGAGGTGGTTCAACAAGTATCAGTGATGGCCCCAAACCTGACAGATCTCTGGTCTCACACATGGAAGCAGAGGACTGACTCCCTCAAGTTGTCCTCTGACATCTTTGTACTGTGGCATACCCATGCCCAAATGTGTGCACCACAAAAAATAAATACAACAGTAAGAAATTTGATCTTGGCCTGTGTTAGCCAGGTGAGCACACGTAATTATTTGGTACAATTAAGTAGTATCTAGAAAGTATAAATATTTACCGTCTCTATTTGCTATAAATGTGGTTTTCATTATTTTCATTATTCTTAGGCAGAAAAGGCTAGCATGGTTCATTTACTGGACTTCCTTGGTATGATTTTTCTCACAATGATCTGGGCCATTTGTCCACGAGACAGCTTGGCAGTTCTGGGCCAGTGGATACAGTCAAAGTTGCAGAAGGTAAGTTTGAGATGGTGAACACGCAACAATGTTCATGTAAAGCAGTGTGGTTTCAGAATTATTTTAAAGTCTGTCCTCATCCTCAGTGCTGACTTTAGTGTCTGTTTTACTCTTGTAGGTGCTCTTCCCTTGTAGTATTAAATTAAGAAATACCACATCCGTGCAGTGACTTTAAACGATCGATCGAAAAAGCTACTGTTCCAACTTCGGCCTAATTAATTTTCATTTTAAAAATTCATAGCTGTTGGTATTACAGAAAGGAAACCTGGTCACTGCTCCTTCTCTTGTCTCGGTGACGGTGGTACCCTCACTGATGCTACCACAGAGCTCTTTCAAGAAGCCCAGCATCTTAAAGATTATGAGGCTGGCTGAAGCTTTATACCTTTCTCCATCGCTGCTAATGTTGGTTAGAGCAGCACTGCCTAGAACACAGCAGGTAGTGATAACACCTCACATGAAGTCCTTCATTTTGTTCACATACTGTTACTGAAGGCAAGTCTTGCCCTTAGTTAACCAGGTTATTTTATTTTACATTTCTCTTCAAATATTTCCTCTTGTTCCAGGAAATTTGGTTATTTAGGAACAGACTTTTATTGTTTAATTTAATAATTTTCCGGAGCACCGATCATACACCATGCGGGACAAAGAGCTTTTGCTACCGGGAAGTGTTCTGTTGAGTGTGGATGTATCATTTTGCTGCTTTCAGATAGAAGCAACTGTTCTCCAGCTGAAGGACAGTTGGGCTCAGGTTGTAGGACTTCAGTTTGGACCTTTGTTCTGTCACTGACCTACTGGGCTGTCAGTGCAGAGGCTGGAGTTGCCCCTTGTGTGCAAGCAGATGCTTTTTCAAATAATGGGATCATGAGTTGATGATAACAACCGCAGTGTAGCTGTTTTCCTCTTGAGTTACTAAATGAGCCCCGAGTCTTCAGCGTGATTTTTCTATTTAATAATTAAAATGCAGATAAAACAGGGATTCCTTTAGTATGGATTCTTTTCTCCTGAACTGAGACTGTCAGGAGATGCTTTTTCCTTTGCAAGCCCTGCTCACTCTGCCGTGGGAGCAGAGGGCTGCGGGCAGTGCGGCGCTGCAGAGTGGGGATGGCTCAGTCCTTGCCATCTACTTATTTACCGAGGTGACTGAATGCTACTCTGTGGCTCTGTTAAATCTGTCGATGTTTTGTTCTGCATTATTGTTGCTCTCTGTCCTTGTCCTGGTTTATAGGTTGTTTTCCCGCATGTACAGCCTGCACTCAGTAGGTACCTGTGGTCGGTCTCTGGCTCAGTGGTTTAGAGCCTGTGTTTCTCTTGCAGAGGACCTGGGTTGAGTTTGGTTCTCAGAATCCATATGGTTATCTGTAAGCAGGGGATCATATGGCCCCTTGGCTGTCTCGTGTACTAGGCATACACATGGTGTACTTACATGCAGGCAAAATCACGTATCCGCATAAAATAAATCTAAAAGTAATAATTAAAATAAATGCCTCTGCGAGCTGACATGGTGGCATTTATAGTCCCTGATCCTTGAGAAGCTCAGGCAAGAAGGAGGTTTGCTTGAGTTCACGAATTCGAGACTCACTTTATAACTCCAAACACTTATAACAATCTCTGAGAGTCAAATTCACTCACCCACACAGTTATCCACTCACCCACCCAGTCACTCACCCACCCACCCACCCACTCACACACTCACACACACACTCACTCACTCACACACTCACACACTCACACACTCACACACTCACCCACACACACTCACTCACCCACTCACTCACCCACTCACTCACCCACTCACACACTCACACACACACTCACTCACTCACTCACTCACACACTCACACACTCACTCACTCACTCACCCACTCACTCACTCACTCACTCACTCACACACTCACACACTCACACACTCACACACTCATTCATTCACTCACTCACTCACCCACTCACTCACTCATCCACCCACTCACCCACTCACCCACTCACCCACTCACTCACTCACTCACACACTCACTCACTCACCCACTCACCCACTCACTCACTCACTCACCCACTCACCCACTCACTCACTCACTCACTCACTCACTCACTCACCCACTCACTCACTCACTCACTCACTCACCCACTCACTCACTCACTCACTCACTCACCCACCCACTCACCCACACACACTCACCCACACACACTCACCCACCCACTCACCCACACACACTCACCCACTCACCCACTCACTCACCCACACACACTCATTCACTCACCCACTCACTCACCCACTCACCCAGTCACACACTCACTCACTCACTCACTCACACACTTACCTACCCACCCACTCACCCACTCACACACTCACTCACACACTCACTCACTCACTCACACACTCACTCACACACTCACTCACTCACTCACTCACCCAGTCACACACTCACTCACTCACTCACCCACTCACACACTCACTCACCCACTCACACACTCACTCACCCACTCACACACTCACTCACCCACTCACTCACCCACACACACTTACTCACTCACTCACTCACTCACCCACTCACTCACCCACTCACACACTTATTCACTCACTCACTCACCCACTCACTGACTCACCCACTCACCCACTCACCCAGTCACACACTCACTCACTCACACACTCACCCACTCACCCACTCACCCAGTCACACACTCACTCACTCACTCACACACTCACCCACTCACCCACTCACCCAGTCACACACTCACTCACATACTCACTCACTCACTCACTCACTCACTCACTCACTCACACACTCACTCACACACTCACTCAACCACTCACACCACTGGCCTGAGAGCCGCTTCTTTAAAGCATTTTGCATAGTACCTGGCACAGAGTAAGAGCTCAGCTGATAGGAAAGATTATTTTTATTATTGGCCCATGTAAAGTCTGTACAAATCGAGGAGCTTGTTACTGTTAGTGACTTCATTTTGCACGTTGCCCCATGGGTTCTTCTGTTGGAGCTAATGCTTTATTGGGTTAGCACATTCAGCGGCACACACTCAGCCTGCTCCCTGAGAGCTGACACTCTGCAGAAACAGGTGTGTGCTCACACACTGCGAACAGCAGCTTCGGTTGCTTGTGTCCGTAACAAGCATGTGCTGTGTGTGAAAAGTTGCTTTTGGATAAACAGCTCCTTTCTCAAAAGTCCTGCTCATTGATCCAGCTCCTGAAAGTTTTAGTGCTTACTGCAAATTAGAATTTAATTGGAAAACATACTCATAAATACAGGTAATTAAGAAAATTAAGTTAGGAGAGCTGTTTGTGTTTTTTTTTAAAAACTTGAAGAAAGTTCTATTTTTCTAACTAATCAATATTTAGAAAAGGAATGAAGATAATTCATCACCGAGGAGCTTCTGCTGTGTTTAATTTTCTCACTGCCGTTTTCTGAGAGTGTTCTGGCTCTCATAGACCCGTATTTTTTCAAGTTCCCCTTAGAATTGTGAGACCAACGTTTCTCGGCAGTAGTGAAGAGCTTGCACCAGAGTGTGCACTTAGGCACTCTGTCCCTTGCACCAGAGTGTGCACTTAGGCACTCTGTCCCTTGCACCAGAGTGTGCACTTAGGTACTCTGTCCCTTGCACCAGAGTGTACACTTAGGCACTCTGTTCAGTCGTGGAGATCATGAGTAGGAAAGGGAAGAAGCTAATGGCAACCCAGGCTCTCCAGGAAGGGACATGCCTAGCGTTTCCTGCTGTCAGGTTTAAAGTAAGAGTCTAGTGGCAGAAACAAGGCCACATTTACATTTTATATCTTAAAGGATAGAGATTTCATACTAGATTGTCTATGAAATTAATTTAACATTCATTTTAAAATTCCTTTGATCATGAAATGAATTTGCTTAATGGAGTTTTCCGTCCTGTTTTTCTTAGTACATGTTTGATAGACCATACAGTAGAATACTGGAGGCCGAAGCTGACAGAATTGGACTACAGCTGGCTGCAAAGGTAAGTGGTCAGTAGCCGAGAATTCAGTGTCCCTCACATGGTTGACAATAGCGTGTGCTGTCTTAACGTTTGGCACAAGTGCAGGCCAAACTTGAAGACATGCACTGTGCTAAGCTGTTGTAGGACTCGTCCTTATATTACTTTAATAAAATGCTGCACACGGCTCAGTTTTAATAAGCAGGGGTTTGTTTAGCCCACAGTTGTGGAGAGTCAGAGGCATGTCGATTGCCTGTGTTGGCTCAGTTGTAAGAATAGAAGAGGGCAGCACATAAGAGCACTTGTAGAAGCAAAGCAGTTACAGGGAGTCAGTGGGTTGCAGTTACCTTCAAGGGCATATCCTCATAAGCAGTCTCTTACTTAGCTCTACTTTTAATGGGTCTGCCACCTCCCATAGCACCATGTTGGGGCTACACCTTTAGTCACAATGGACCCTTTGGGGTTACTTAGATCTCACCAAGTCATAGTGTTTTCTGTAACTTTTATAAACCTGAAATACCTGAAGATTCTATCTTTTAAAGGAATGGATGAATAACTAAAAATATTTATCAACTCTCTTCTCCAAATGAAGCTGTAATTAGTATTATATATTAAAAGTCCTTTTTTCCCAATGATTTATTTTTTTATTTACTTATATCCCCGTAGCAATCCCATTTCTTCTATCCTCCCACTCCTTTCCTTACAAACCCCTCCCCCATTATCTTCTTCTCTTCTCCTCAGAGATGGGGAAGCTCCTCTTAGGTACCAACCACTCTGGGACATCTAATCCCAGGAGGACTAAGTACGTTCTCTCCCTCTGAGGTCTAACCGGGCAGTCCAGGTAGGGAAAGAGGATCCAGGGGCAGGCCACATCATCAGAAACAGTTCCTGCTCCAGTTGTTGGGGGACTCACAGGAACACCAAGCTACATGCACATCTGATACCAGTGTGTAAGGCCTGGGTCCAGCCCACACATGCTCTTTGGCTGATGGTTCAGTCTTTGTGAGGCCCCTCAGCCCAGGTTAGTTGACTCTGTAGGTGTTCTTGTTGTGTCCTTGACCCCTCCAGCTTATTCAGTTTCATCCCTACTCTTCCAAAAGACACCCTGAGCTCCACCCAGTGTTTGGCTGTGGGTCTCTGCATCTGTTTCCATCCAATGCTTGGTGGAGCCTCTCAGGAGACAGTTACGCTAAGCTCCTGTGTGCAAACATAGCAGAGTATCATTAGTAGTGTCAGAATTGGCTCTCACATGGGATGGTTCTTGAGTTTGGCAGTCATTGGTTGGCCGTTCACTTAGTCTCTGCTCCATCTTTATCCCTACATGTCTTATAGGCAGGACAAATTTTGGGTTGAAGGCTTTGTGGATGGGTTGATGTCCCCTTCCCTCCACTGGACATCCTTTTTTGCTACAGGATGTGGCCACTTAAGACCCTATATTCCCTGCTGGTAGGAATCTCACTCCCCAGAGCCTTTAGCTAGTCCCAGAGATGCCCCCGTTGATCTCTCCTGCCCCTCAACATTGTCAAACTCATTCTGTGAGGACAGTCACCCTGACACCTAAACCACACAAGACTCAACAAAGAAAGAGAATTTTAGATCAATTTCTCTTATGAATATTGATGCAAAAGTACTCAGTAAAATACTTGCAAGCTGGTTCCAAGAATGCATCAAAAAGATCACCACAATTGTATAGTCTTTATCCCAGGAATGCAGAGATTGTCTAGTATATGGAAACCCATCATTGTAGCCCACCATATAAACAACTGAGAGAAAATGAATCACAGGATGATCTCATTAGAGGCTGAAAAAGCCTTTGACAAAATCCTTCATGTTAAAAGTCCTGGAGAGATCAGGGATATAGGAAGACATAAACATGATAAAAGCAATAACCAACATCAAATTAAATGGGAAGAAACTTAAAGTAACTCCACTAAAACCAGGGACAAGGCTGCCCACTTCCTATCTCTTCAGTATAGTACTTGAAGTTCTAGCCAGAGCAATAAGAGAACTAAATAAGATCAAGGGGATACAAATTGGAGAGGAGGAATTCAAGATATCACTATTCACGGACAATATAATGGTATATATAAGTGACCTCAAAAAAAAAAAAAATCTACCAGAGAACTCCTACAGCTGATAAACACCTTCAGCAAAGTGGCTGGATATAAAATTAACTCAAATAAGTCAGTAGCTCTTCTTTGTACAAGTGATAAATGGATGGAAAAAGAAGTTAGACAGTACATTCACAGTAGCTCACATAATATAAAAGACCTTAGTGTAACTCTAACCAATCAAGTGAAAGACGTATGTAACAAGAACTTCAAGTCTAAAGAAAGAAATTGAGGAAGACAACAGAAGATGGAAAGATCTCCCACATTCATGGATCAGTAGGACTAATATAGTGAAAATGGCCATCTTACCAAAAACCAAAATGCAGTTCCCATAGAAATTCCAACATGATTCTTTATAGACCTCGAAAGAGCAATTTCTCAGCTCTATATGGGAAAACAACCCAGGTTAGCTAAAACAGTCCTGTATAATAAAAGACCTTCTGGAGGTATCACTATACCTGATTTCAAGGCATATACACTACAGAGCAATACTAATAAAAAACACATCTCATTGGCATAAAAGCAGACAGGTTAATCAATGGGATAGAATGGAAGATCCAGAAATAAGCCCACACACCTATGGACACTTGATATTTGGCAGAGAAGACGGAAACCATACAATGGAAAAAGGAAAGTATCTTTAGTAAAAGTCTTAATCTTCATTATAAATAATTTTGTGTATATATGAAATTTTTGGTTATAGAAATAAAGTATGCAAATTAAAAGTTTAACAATACCATGGATATATAGTGCCTTGGGCCTTTATTACTCTGCTGCCTCCTGGGAGGCCAGTGTTGTCTCTGTCCTATACCCCTTGCTTCTGGATCTTAAGCAGTTTTGAGAGAACAGGACAGGAATAGCTATTTCCCCTCAGTTGGAGAAGGTTAGACCTATTGCTGTTGTGATTCAGGGTGAGCATCTGAGTGTCTGCTACTGAGATGTGCTCTGGAGAACAAGAGGTCTAGTGGAGCCGCTGGCTCCGAGAGCTCCAGAAATGGTTCTCAGCTTCACAGGCTTCGTACTGTTTCTCTTTGGGAAGGACCCTTCATACCTAATTATTATTTTAATCACCTGTGATAGCTAAGTTAGCATTATTAGCAGAACATTTTTTAAATGAGTATAAACTATACAGCTTATATATTAAATTAAAATATCATTTGGCCCTTTGAGCTTCTAGTAGTTATTAATTATTAAAATCTACTATTTAAACTTCTCATTGTGAATATTAATAGATTTGGCTTTGTAAATGATATTACATATTTACAAAAGTAAAGTATTTCTTGGTGTGTTAAGTAGGGTCAGGTGAAGTATCAGGCTGCATGCATTAGGGAGTTACCAAGTAAGGTACAAAGAGCCAGTATGTCTGGGCTACTACTCTGAATACACTCATCTGTTAAGTTTCCCTTTAATTATGTTTGGCACTGTGGTTAGGAAACTTTGATTTACCTTAGTAAATTGCCTCTGTTTTATTTCTAAGAAAGTTCATTATATAAGGTCTTTTATGTCACATGCAGAAGTGATCCAGGTAATTCTGTTTTTCTCCACGAAAAACTCCCAGTTATTGAAAGGGTAGATATGGGGGTGTGGTGGTATAATACTCATAATTCCAGTACCTTGGAGGTGGAGGCAGGAGGAACAGAAGTTCATGCTAACCCGAGCTACATTAGATCCTGTCTCAAAAGAGTTATTTTTGTCATAACAGTTAATTGCCACTTTGGAGATTTGCTCTCTTGTGACTGGTCATTCATCCACAGCACGTGATCTCTGTAGCTTTGTAACAGGGTTGGTACTATTGCAAATAGCTCTGCCCTTTAGTGTAGTTGTTCAGTGTGGACTTGATGCCCTTGGGTCTTTGCATGCTTGTATACATTTTATAATGGTCTCATTAAATTATATGGTCATGTAACACTGGCCCAGGGATGGATGGGGTAGTTGACCAGTGTCTAACACACTGACTTTTCCCATCTATGAACAGGATGTATTTGTCATTTATTTAGTTGTTCTTTAGTCATACTTAATGATGCTTTGAACTTGGTTTTGTATGTAAGAATTACATATATTTTGTCTGATTTATTGTTTGATGTTAAAATAGTCATTTAAAAGATAACTTTCTTCCCTATAGAAATATAATTGACTTACGTAACTGACTACCTGTCTGCCTTCCTCCCTTCTGCTACCCTCCCTTTCTTCCCAATCACTGTTTCTCCATCTTATTATTAGTATAATGTCCAGATAAGTGAACACAAGCTGACAGCAGGCAACTTTGTCTTCTCCATCTTATAAGTAGGAAAACATCTGCTTTTCTTTCTCAGTTCTCATAGTTCTTAAAGCTTTCTTAGAGACCATGCTGGCGACTCTTCTGTTGCTGTGGAAAAATACAATGACCAAGGCAGAAGGAAGGGCATAGTTGGCTATGGTTCCAGAGAGAAAAGAGCCCAGAGT
This sequence comes from Micromys minutus, assembly GCF_963924665.1. NCBI lineage: Eukaryota > Metazoa > Chordata > Mammalia > Rodentia > Muridae > Micromys > Micromys minutus. The sequence goes on from NC_137978.1 coordinate 23,016,741, forward strand.
TGCAGGGAAGCATGGTGGTGAGCAGCAGGTGTGGCAGGGGCAGGAGCCAAGAGCTCAACTAGAGCATGAAGTGAGGAGAGGCACCTGGAATGGCTCCAGGCTTCCAGTCTCAGAGCCCCCAGTGACACACTTTCTCCAGCAAGGCTGCGGCACAGTGTGCAAATGCCTGAGCCTGTGGAGATAGTCCTGATTCAGAGTGAACAGTCTGCCTTAGCTTCTCATGGTTTGGGGAATGTTTTTTAATTATGAAAGAATACTGTATCTTGCCACATGCATTTGTTGAATTTATTGAGATGGTTATGCTTTTCTCTTTTATCTGTTAATGTGGAAAATTACTTTTTTAAAAATTAAACTAGCCTTTTATTTTTGAAAATATGTATGTATAAAAGTCACATACACACACATATATATGTATGTATGTGTGTATTGTAAGTATTTTCTCTCAGTCTATGGCAACTTTTAATTTTTTAATGGGTTCATTTTGAAGAACAAAAGTCTTATGTTTTTGTGAAGTTTAATTTTTTGACTTTGAATTTACTGATGGGAGCTCAGGTAATTAAGTTTAGACTTTCTTGATCTTTAAAACAAGCAGTTAAAACTAAATTTTCCACTCCTCATTCTTTTACCTGAACTTGAAACATTTTGATACATACTTTCATCATCTTTGTTTTAGTAAAAATGTTTCCCAGTATCCTTTGTAGTTTTCTTCTCTTATGTACAAATTGCTTTGATTCATTTGATGTTTAGATATTTGAAGTTTGTCTAAATGTTTTATCATTGTTTATTTCTAATTTACTTTATTAAAATCCAGAGGGCATACACATTATAATTTTAACCTTTGAGCTGGCTGCTTTTATGTCAACTTGACATAAGCTGGAGTTATCTGGGAAAAGGACCCTCAGTTGAGGAAATGCCTGCATGAAATTGGCCTGTAGGACTGTAGTGCATTCTCTTAGTGATGTGGGAAGGCCCACGGGTTGGTGGTCCCGATTGAGTAAACCATAAAGAGCAAGGTAGTAAGTGAGAAGAGCTCCTCCAAGAGTTCCTTTGATGATGAACTATGACCTGAGACTGTACACTCTTGCTCTGGAAGTTGCTTTGTCTTGGTGCTATCCTAATAGAAGCCTAACCATAGGCACTTGGTTTGGGGGAAGCCTGCGGCCTCTGTTGGTAACTATGTGTTCTACAATAACTCTGTGGATTTTTATAAACAACTAGGGTAACTTGATTTAGTTAGATTTATTCAGGTTAATATGCTGATCTTTAGGGAGAATTTGAAACATTTTAACTATAAATGTAGACTTGTCTGTTAGCTTTTGCCTCATGTAATTTGAAGACTGTTTTAGACACACACACACACACACACACACACACACACACACACACACACACTTGGGATTTTTTTCTCCTCTTGAAGTGTTTAATCATTTTGAAGTACATTTATTTATCCCTATCTATCTATCTACCTACCTACCTACCTACCTACCTACCTACCTACCTACCTATCTATCTATCTATCTATCTATCTACCTACCTACCTACCTATCGCTCTATCTATTCAGGGTTCTACTCTAGCCATGGTTGAGTAGAATTTACATGGAATGCACTTGTTTCCCAAGTACTGAGATTATGAGCACGTGTCACCACACCTGGCTTCTTTTTCTTTTACTTTTGTCCTCCCTCCCTTCCTCATTCCCTCCCTCTCTTCCTCCTTCCCTCCCTTCTTCTCTCCCTCCCTCCCTCCCTCTATCCCTTCCTTCCTTCCTTGTTTTGTTTTGGTTTCTAGTAATGTGTTTTTTGTTTGCTTGCTTTTGTTTTGTGATATGAAGCCATCTCAGCATTCTAGACGTGTTACCGCTCACCCTCTTGTCTTGTTTGCAGCCTGACTTTTGCCTTTGTTGTAAACTAGAAAGGCCTGTTATTTTTTTTTTTTTCATTTTTCATTGGATATTCTCTGCATTTCAGATGTTATCCCCTTTCCCCAATACCATCCCCCCCCTCCCCCTCTCATTGCCTCCATGAGGGTGTTTCCTCTCCCAACCATCCACTCCCACCTCAGCACCTTGGCGTTCCCTTACACTGGGAAAAGGAGCCTTCAAGCCTTCCTTGGATCAAAGGCCTCTCCTCCCATCAATGCCAGACAATGCTGTCCTCTGCTACATATGCACCTGGAGCCATGGGTCTCACCCAGCAAACTCATTGGTTGGTGTTTTAGTCCCTGGGAGCTGTGGTGGGTTTGATTAGTTGATAATTTTGTTTTTCCCATGGGGTTGCAGATGCTGTCAGCTCCTTCAGTCCTTAGAAAGGCCTTTTAGATTTAGTTAAACATTACTGGCCGTGGCCATAGGAAGTTTTACCACGTTTCTGTCTGTGTTACTGAAATTTTGGGGTTCCTTAATGGTCACCAGATGACAAAGAGGAAACTGGAGTCCCCTCCTGTTTTATTTAAGTTGCATTAATATAAGAATTTAAGGATGGACTCAAATGGAAGCTCATGAACAGTTTTATTAGAGTTTAAAACAAAACAAAACAAAACAAAAGCCAAATCTAGGGCCGACCAACTGTAGATCCAGAGGAGGGGATGGAGAGGAGGAAAGAAAACTGTGCTGTCTCATGGACACAGATATCAGCCACTTGGTGGGGATGGGTGCTTTCTGTTTGGTTTCTGACCTGGGACAAGGGACTGAGGTACATGTTTTACATAACAAAGCAGGCCTGACCTGCAATTCTCTCAACTTTTCTCAGTCCCTAGCAGGCATGCCTGTCCCCCAGGAGCTCTGTCCTGTTGAGTGCAGACATTTTGGTCTCCTCTTTCTTCTTTTTTATCTCTGTATACACACACCTTTCTCTCTTTCTCTCCCTTCCCTCCTCTCCATCCCCTTCTCCACCCTCCTTTTCCAAGGTGACTTCCCTGGCCTTGGTCCAGTGAACTCTTCACCCAAGAGAGCTTCCCAATAAACCTGCCTTTCATAGAATCTAATCTGCTTTAAATGGGCTCATCTCACCCAAGGCAAAGACCCTATCTCTTCTCCGAAAGAGTGAGGAAGCCCAAAGTGTTAGAAAAGCATACTTAAAAAAGGGATAAAAAGAAGAAAAGATTATTTGTGAAGCCACTGGATGAGGACGAGAATACTGGGAAGGAAAAGTTCAGTTTCTCCTTAAAGGACCAGTCATATCTCTTTAGCAAAGTGAGCCTGCCATCTTAGGGATGGGTGATCCCTTGGCCACATGACTGAACTGGGCCACGTTAACCTAGGAACTTTTGTCTCAGTGTTTTACGTGACTGTTGCAGGGGGTAGATCATTTTTTTTTTCTGGTTCTGTTGACTCAAACCACCACAGTCAGGTTTTAGCAATCTATGTGCACATACTGTTTTCAACAGTTTCCTTTAGTATTGCTTCTAATGCCTTCCTGCTTCTCGGAAACGGTCTTAGGTCTGACCACTGCATCTTATGCATCCATACACTGTTCTGCATCAGGGGCACAACTGGGTTGCAGAGATGAAGTAGGGAATGTGGAAAAAACAAACAACAAACCAAACTGAGTTTTCAGATTAGCTCTAGTCCAAAGTGTAACAAGAGCTTAAAGATGAGTGGATTCTGAGCAAGTTTCTCAGAACAATCATCCCCATAACGGAGTCTGTTTAAAAAGTAGGTTTCTCATTTGCTGATTCTCTTCAGCCCCATGACCTCACCGGCTTCCTGCTTCTCCTCTTCATGCTGGATGCCAGTGTGGGATCTGAGTGGAGGCAGCCTGTGCTGGTTCTCTGACTGTAAGCATCCTCCATCAGCTTCCTGTCTTCATCTGTGAACTCAAGGTGGCCGTTGCTCCAGAGCAGGGATGGTTAGCATCCTAGGAATGGTTAATCTCATTTCTTCTACAGTTTCCAGTGTTAAACTCTCTTCTGGCTAATTTATAATTTCCTATAATCGTTAAATAATAGCTACGCCTAATCAAGATTTTAAAGTTGTTGTCTATTGTAAGATTCATGTGACCACCACCCCCTTTTCCATTACTGAAAGCTGACATGCTTTTGAAGAGTATTTCTGTGGGACACACAGGTGTTTCTGTCCATGGGTTGATGATGGCCTGGGCAGTTTATGATGTAACTGTCCCCTTTGAGGACGGTTACATTATAAACTTTCTTTTATTCACGAATGCTAAACTTGCATTTTTGTCTTTTCTGTTGTTTGACAAGAACTACCTAGGTACTGATTTCTTTATATTTACTGTTCTGATTGTGGCTGGGTAATTTTCATCAGTTTGATAGATTCTCATTGATAACATTTTAACATAAAGCATTTGGATGCTTTCTGCTGTAGTTCACTAATCTTGTTCTCACCTATACCTATTCCGAATTACAAACTCGCTTTCTCAGGTGTATTTTGTCCAGCAGAGTACTGCTGTCTAGGACGGCCCCTCCCCCAGCCCCACCCCGATGGTGTGTACGGTACAGTTCTCATCTAGACCTTGTTTCAGGAACAGCAGCCTTAAGCTTTATCTTCTGTTATCATGGCTTTGGTTTGGGGGTTGCATTTTCTTTAACTTTTAAAATTTTCTCTTTAAGAATGTGTAGATATTTTGGTGAACCAGTGCTTGTTCAAGTCCTTGGATTTGTCTTCCTTGTCTGTTTTTTTCCCCTTCGGTCTTCATGTTCATGAGTTACAGACAAAACACTATGCAGATAGACACCAGGTAACCCCTGTTCTTAGCTATCTCGATACTGCCTTCTCCATAAGCTTCTACAGTATGTGGTTTGGTGGCCCAGACAGAGGATGCGGGACTGTGGATGTTCACTATTGCTGGGTTCCTAATCGGCAATGACAGGGCAAAGTTACCTCCAGGTCTCTAGATTCAGTATTAATCATTCTTTCCCTCCAGCAAACACCTTTGCTCTGTTTTTACTGTCTCTCTTGTCTCCATGTTATTACCACTAATAAACATTTGGATCATTTCTAGGAATTACTAATATTGTAAATAATTTTGTAAAAGACATTGTATTCAGATATCCTTAAACTCCAAGAGTTTCCCCCTCTCTCCTCATTTCTTTCCTTCCTTTCTCTTTCATAGTCGCATTTTCCAAAGCACACTAAATGTGTTGTGCAGCGTGAGACTTCCAGTGGTGATAATATGGTCTGTTTATGTCAAGCACAAAGAAATGTTGCTACAGATGTTAAATCTGTCTTTGTTATGAAACACTCAGGATGAAAAATGCCATCTCTAAAGTACAAGTATTTATTTCCTGCCAGAAAGAGAAGCAATAGGAAAGCTCCGAGTATAGTATTTATACTGCTTTTATTCTGTGAAAGCATCCTTTGAGATAATGGCACCTCTAGCTCTGGTGACTGGCTGCTCTGCCGTACTGCGATTGGTGCTTCAGGTGTGCTGCCTGCTCTCCTTCAGTGAAGTGGGCACTGCTGTCCTCACCGGCTTTTCTTTGCAAGTGAAGGACTTGAGGCCCACATAGGTTGTCTCAGCTTCTTTGTTAAAAGTACAATGGTAAAAGTTGTGATTCAAACGGGAATGGGACAGAGGTTTGTTTATTTTTACCTGCTCATTATGGAAACCTTTATTCTGTTACGAGCTACAGTCGTCTCTTTCCTTATTGCTGTGATTAGGTCTCTGGCAGGAAGCCACCTAAGAGAGAGCTTTTGGCTTACGGTTCGAGGGTGTACAATCATGGTGGACACAACCCAGCACAGATGCAGGAACATGAGGCAGTTGATCATACTGTGTCTCCAGGCAGAAAGCACACAGGGAATAGGAAGTGAAGCCAGGCTATAAAACCTCAACGTGCACACCTAATGACCTTCTTTTAGTGAGACTCTACTTCCTAAAGACTTCTCAACCTTCCCAGTCAGTACAACTAGGTAGAGACCAAGTGTTCAAACATATACTTGGACCCCAGCCTGAACTTTATACTGTTCCCTCCTGTGTTTAGTGTTAGACATTGGTGCTGTGGAGGAGCCGATGACATCAAGTAGAGTCCTGGCATCAGCATGGTGGCTGAACTAGACCACCGACACTGGGACTCCACTTTGCTGGTTGGCTGTGTGGTCTTGAACACAGTAGTTACTTTTACTTTTCTGCAGCTTTCTCCACGTGGGTGATGGTGCTTGGACATTTCTCATTCAGTCAATGCAATTCAGGTTCCTAGAGTTCCAGTCCTCTGCGTGGGTGTGTCCTGATGTCTGCTTTCCCTAGTCCACAAGGATCTCAGGTGGAGGTATGCAATACCGAATCCTGGCGTTTTATCTACCTATTTCTGACAAACGTTCCTTCTTGTATTCAGTTGCTGTTTTAAATGCCTACACACTGTTGTCAGTTCTTGCTCGTCTAAGATTTGCATCCGATCTTTCACCAAGTCCTGGCAATTCTATGTATAAAATATGTCTCAGCATGCTTCCATGTCCACTGTTAGCATCTTTTTACCAGAATGAACTTCTGCTGCAATGTCATTATAGCTTTCACTGACTGCACTCCGACTGCCCCTCAATCCAAGGTCTTCTCTGGTACACATGATGAAACAGGTCCGGTGAGCCAGCATTGGCCTCTGGACGTCTACTTGGCATTTGGGCCGACAGGCCTCTAATTCGGATGGCTTTCTTTTTCTTTTAACACTAAAGCAGTCTTACCCAGTCCTGCATGGTTGCCCTCCTTCATTACATGATGTCCATTTATTAACTATAATAATATATGTTTATTGTATGCCTTGCTGTCTGCCAGTTAATTGGAAGTCAGAATGTTAATAAGACACAGATATAGCTGATTAATAATTTTAACTATGTTTGGAGCATTGTGGTAAAGACACAGGCAGGTTCATCCCATGAAAGAATGCAACAGAATGATTGTATCTGGCCCAGGAAAGGGATCAAGAAAGAAGCATTTAAAACAGAGTTTCTTGAGATAAATAGGGATTATTCTGGTGTGGTCCTGGGAGAGGTCTTGGGGATGATTTGGTACAGAAAATAAATGTTGAAAGGTAAGGAAAACTAAGCCCATTCTGGAATTGAAATCTCTCTGTGGCTAAAATATAGACAATTCAGGAGATTTGTGGCAAGATGGGATAGGAAAGGGAGGCAGAGACTTTGTGGTCCTAAGGACTAAGCCTGGACTGATGGAGACTTGGGGTGTCATAGAGATACCGGAACTCTGATTTCCCACATGTGACTACAGACCACAGGCCACACTTAACCTCGCTGTCCCGTCTGATGCTCCTGCTTGCAGTGTTACTTTCGGTGTCTTGGGCTTGATTCCTATTTGTGATGTGTTCCCTGTGCCCTGTACCTTTCGGATGTGTACTGACCTGATGCTTTTGTGTTTGTGTGGATTCACTGCTGATGGACTCCTGTCTCTTATGGACATCTCCACAGAAATACAGCTTAGGTGTATCTCTGAGGGCATTTCCAGAAAATTTCACCGGATCAGAGATGAGCCCCCCTGAATGTGTGTTTGGAGGAAGGGGTTGGGGGGCATCCTATGGGCTTAGGGATCTTGAGTACATAAAAAAAAAAAAAGTTAAACAGCATTCATCTTCCACCTTCTTGCCTGCAGATGTCAAGATTGTCAAGATTGTGATTTAACATGGTTGCCATGAGGCTTCCCATTCCAGACACATACTATGAGACAAGAAAGTCTGTAGAGCTGAGCAAACTCCCTAACCCTGCCCTGCAGTTCCCATCACAGTGCCAACTACGATTACATTTGTTATAATTATAGTTTGTAGCTTAGCTTCCTTTGTCACCCTCCTGTAAGAGAGCAAATGTGCTGACCCAGGAGCAGACACAGTCTGCCTGGCTGCTTCTAAGTTGCCATTACAGTTCTGCATGGGACTTTCGAGTGTGGTTAAGGGGAACTTCTGTGAGGTCTATTGCTCATGTGTTACTCCATTGGATTCATGAGCATTGGAGGCCAAGGAGCAAACAGAATATAGAAAATTCCCTAAGTAACATATAAGCAATTTTCCAAACAAGAAACTCCATCTCCTTAAAATTCTTTCTGCTTCTCCACTACTGACTATGAAGACATCAGTTTTATGTGCTTACATTTTTATGGTTTACATTTTTATTTGGGAGACCTGTGAGTTACCATTATAAAAATGATCAGAATTTAATTTAATTTAAAATTAGTGGTCAACTTGTAAGTCTGCTATGGACTGAGCGTAGAATGAACAGATCAGCTGGGCAAAAGATGCTTGACTTTTTTTTTTTTTTTTGATATGTGTATTCATTTGTCATTGTGAGGAAATTTTGACACTTGGTTGTCATTTGTAGAAATGACTGTATTTTTTAATTTCACAAGCAACCAAACCATCTATATTCATTTCTGAGTATCCATACTGAAATCTAAAAAAAGAAAGCTAATTTTCTTTTAATGCTTCTAAATTGGGGGCAGGCTCCTTAGAGGGCATTATGTATGATTGCTTTTGATTATTACGGAGACTGGGGAGGTGTGGATGTGTTATTTGTTCAGTGGGTGGGAGGTAAGGATGATAAATACACTGGAGTGGTTTGAGAGCCCTCCCTGGGAGAAATTGTCCAGCCTCCGAGCTGCTAAGGACCCTTGTGGACGCATTGCTGTTTTCTGCAAGTGCCCTAAGATAGCTGTGCTCATAGCACCATCTAGTGAGGAAAGTGGGTGACAGCAGCATCCCCTTTATCACAGAAATAACCTGAACTTTCACAATTTCTGTAAAACAGTATGAGGAAAACTGGGGCTAATTTAACTCAAGTTATTCTAATACAGGTAGGGAAAATAGAGTCTAGAGTGGTGACGTGGTTTGTCTAAAGGCATATTTGGTTAGTAACAGGCCTTGTCTTCCAGGTTAGTACTGAGTCTTCTTCATCAAACTGTCTTTGTATTGTTCTTGGATGAGTTGTAGGTTCTTAGATTAGTCGTTTGAGAATGAAGAAACAGCAAACAAAAAAGTCTCATTCCATAGATGCTGAGGACAGTGTGGGCATGCCTTCAGTGCTGGAACACACGCACAGAGAAGGGAACTAGCTCCCTTTTGAGGACTGTGCAGATGATGCTGGCGATGGTGCTCACAGCTGGTCTCGGTAATATTTATTTATGTGCTGGGTCCTGACCTGAGCCAGTTATGTGTAGTAATTCTTGTACTCTTCATTTCCGCCATTGAGGCCACTGAGGTACAGGTGCTGTTATTTTCTTGGTTCTTACAGATGAAACTAAGCATTAGAGAAGTTAGATGATACTGTGCATCTCTCACGGATGGTGGGTTTCTCCCTGCTCCTGTGGGATGCAGAACTTCTTTCTTCTGAGCTGCTGGAAATAATTTTTGTCTTCCACAGGATCACCTCTAAAAACGTGCTGGTTCTTATACCTGTTTCATTCCCTTTAATTATCATAATATTCTTAGTGTATTTCCCCAGCTCTTGGCCCCTCTGTAATAGTCCTTTGTAATATTATTGTCTCGGGCTCTAGACTTGCCTCCAACGTGTCTGTGTGGAATACAGAGAGGATGCTAGAACTTCTGGTTCAGATGCATAATGCTACTGGTGTTCAAAAAGACTCAGAACTGCTAATTGCAGGCTTTTCCTCTTGAGGGGGTGATGGCTAAGAGAAGGTGTATTCGGGAGGTTAATGAGTAGAATTACAAAGTTCAGAGTCCCTTTCAGGTTGTACTTGGTAGTGAACATTTTGGTCATAGGTGGGATAAAGGTAGCCTCAGCTTGTTCTTCTCTGGTGTGTCGGCATTGGGGAATGTACAGGTTTTAAGGATAATTCTTATAGTATTGTATGCCTTGTGGATATCATATCCTGCTGAGTTTCTTTTTTTTTTTTTTTTTAAGGAAAACACTTTGCAGTCTGGGTTCTTTATTTCCTTTTGTACATTAGGCCATGGATTCACAGGAAACAGGTTCCAGCAGCTCAGGCTCCTTTCCCTTAGTCCTCACAAAGTGCGCTTCTCTGGGTGGCGCAGGTTGGCGCTTCAGCTGAACCCGGGTGCCCTTCTCTTTGGCTTCTGATCGTTCTCCGTCACCCGCTTCAGGAAACCGTCTCTGCTCTTCCAGTGCTTCATGGCTCCATCCGCACACTGATCCTCTCCACCAGAATCTTGCTCTTAACTTGCTTGTTTACAATGATAACCACGGCGTGCTGGGTGACATTGTAGACTCTTCCATTTTTTCCATGGTAACACTTCCGGGACATTCCTTTTTGAACAGTACCCTTTGCCTTGATGTCTACAGTATCACCCTCCTTGTAGATTCGTATGTATGTGGCCATAGGAACAACTCCGTGTTTCCTAAAAGGCCTAGAGAACACGTACCGAGTGCCTCTCCCCTTTCCCTTTGTGTTCGTCATGTTGGCAAGTTAACTGGAAGATGGCTGCCTGAGTTTCTATTCTATCAAATAGAAGAAATTCACTTGCAATCAGTGTCTTTTACTGCATATTCATGCATATTGTTATATCTGGATTTAACTAGATCCTTTGTTATTTATGAATTTATAACACTATCTCTTATGACTTATCATAGGCTCCTGACTACTCAGGAAAGGAGGACAGAAACACTGTGTTCTGGGTTCTGGACTGGCTGCTTTTCATCCTGATAATCTGCAGCATAAGTTTCAGAGAGAATCTGGTGGCCTAGGGCACTAACTGGCACCTGACTGTTGGGGTTCAGATTGTGGCTCAGTCCCTCACTGTCCTCGTCTGCTCTGTGAACTGATGTAAAATAGCACCACTCACCACCTAAAGTCGTTATGAAGACTGAAGGAGTTAACACAGTTAATGCTTGTAGTTCATTATTAATTAAATAATAGAAAGGATTTCAGTTCCCTGTCTTATTAGTTGTAAACCCTGCCATAATTCTGCAGCATTCTAGAACACACTTCCCACCAACATCTGCCCTTCTGTTTCCTGGGACTTGTGATCACCACCAGCAAGCAGCACCCTCCGTGCCCCCACATCAGCTCCAGCTTCCTGTCTTGTCTGAGTCCCTGCCCTGACTCAAAAGTAAACTTAATGTTTCCTCTTCTCTCATCTTTCCTCTTCCTTTCTCTCCTCTCTCCCTTACCTTCTCTTCCTTTTGATCTGCCTCCTTAGCCCTTTGAATACCTGGCTGAGTTAATTTTTTTTTTTAAAGTTGAAGTAACTGAACTCATTGTGTGTTTTATTAACTCTGTGTTTAGGCATGTGTGGATGTAAGAGCCAGCTCAGTGTTTTGGCAGCAGATGGAGTTCTCAGAGAGTCTTCATGGCTACCCCAAGTTGCCAGAGTGGCTGTCAACGCATCCTTCTCATGAGAACCGAGCTGAGTACTTGGATAAACTCATACCACAGGTGAGCTAACCCCCTAATGCTGTACTTCTTTGGTATAGAAAAAGTGCATTTTAGTATGCACTTACTTCGGTTACTATAATTATCAGTTGGTTTCACAGAGTTGGACTGAAAAGGAAAGTCCTGTTTACCCACAAGTCTTGGGTAGTAAACTGCTATGTACAGCTAAGTTTCCTCAGTGTAAGGTCTAACTCCTGTGTCTGACTGAATTGTAATTAACTTGGTAATGTTTTAAACCTTGAGATGGCCCAGAGATGTGGTTCAGTTGGTGAGTGCTTGCCTACCTGACAGGAAACCCTGTATTGCACTTGTACTTTGCATACTGGGTGTGACTGTGCATATAGTAATACCAGTAATACCAGTAACACCAGTAAGCAAAAAAGGAAAAGAAGACAACTTTAGGCATTTTTAAAATATATTGATTATAATTTGCTCTTATTTGGTCTTCCCTTAGCTTTTGGTTTTGGAGTAAATGGGTATTAACTCCTCATGCTTCTGCCTTGGCCTCCCAAGTTCTGGGATTAAAGATGTCCTCCCCTATGTTTGTCTCTTGTTAGGTGTTTTTGTTTGTTTGTCTGAGACAGTCTTTATGAGCCTCAGCTAGCTGCAAACTTTTGTGTAACTGAGGCTGACCTCAAACTCTTGAGTTCTGAGAGTACAGACCTGTACTATTATACCCAGTTTTGTACAGTGCTGGGGATACAACTCAGACTTTGTGTATGCTAGTCAGGAACTCTGCCAACTCATCTGCATTGCCATTCCTGAGTGGCTTAGAAACTGTGGGAATCTTAGATCAAACTTGGTATCTTGTAGGGCCCACTTTCCAGTTTATAGATGCTTGCCTTTAGTATAACCTTACATGGTGAGTTAGGAAGTGAGGTCTCTAGAGTGGGTTTGTCCAACCATCTGTCCTTTATTTATTGTGTTTTAGATCAAGAGTCTCACCATGGAGCTTAAGGTAATCTCGAGCTTTAGATTTTCCTACCTCAGTTTCCCCAGTGTTGGACTACATGAAAGGACCATTATGCTAGGACTTTTGATAAGAGCATCTTTAAATAAGGCATTGATCCCACTGATGATGGGTCGACTTTCATGACCTGATCACACCTCAAAGGCCTCATTTTATATCAAGTTGATGTGGATTTTGGAAGGCACATGCTTTACTTGATTGGCACTTTTTATCTGACTCAAATCTTTCTTTTTTCTTTTCTGATTTTATTAGATATATTTTATTTACATTTTTAATATCCCCTTTCCCCAATTCTCCTCCATATCTCCTATTCCATCACCTCTTCCCCTGCTCCTATGAGGGTGTTCACCCACCTACCCACTCCCTCCCGTCTCCCTGCCCTGACATTCCCCTACACTGCAGCATCAAGCCTTGGCAGGACCAAGGGCTTCTCCTCCCATTGATGCCCAACAAGGACATCCTCTATTACACATGCAGCTGGAGCCGTGGGTCCATCCATGTGTTCTCTCTGGTTAGTGGTTTAATCTCTGGGAACTGTGGTTAGTTGGTATTGTTGTTCTTATGGGGTTGCAAACCCCTTAAACTCCTTCAATTCTTTCTCTAACTCCTCCATTAAGGACCCTGTTCTCAGTTTTATGGTTGGCTGCAAGCATCTGCCTCTGTATTTGTCATGCTCTGGCAGAGCCTCTCAGGAGACAGCTATATCAGGCTCTGACTCAGATCTTATTTAGACTTTAACATGAAGAAAGAATATAGCAAAAATAGTAGTGAAGTTTACTTGATATAATTTGTAGTAATTACCTAAACAGGGCAGTGCATATGTGTCACCAGTAACTGATTCTTTTTTGCTTTTTTGTTTTTTTAAAGATTTATTCATATATATATATATATATATATATATATATATATATGATTACACTTGTAGCTGTTTTCAGACACACCAGAAGAGGGCATCCAACCCCATTACAGATGGTTGTGAGCTACCATGTAGTTGCTGGGAATTGAACTCAGGACCTTTGGAAGAGCAGTCAGTGCTCTTAACCACTGAGCCATCTCTCCAGCCCCAGTAATTGATTCTGCTGATGGCCATCAAGGACTCAGATGTTAGATGCCCTGGAGAGGCCATGGCTTGTCTCTAAAGTCATGACACACAAAAGTTCTTCTCATTTTAATTTAGTGCAATTCTAAATAATGTGGCTTGTTTAAACTAGAAAACGAATTCTACTAGCCAGCTGTAATTTGAAGCCTACCCTAATTTTTGAAGTTGTCTTTTTACCAAGTCACTGAGGATTTTCAGACAGATAAAAAAAAAAAAAAAGTACCTTAGGGAAGGAAGTCTGTGAAATAGTCAGGAGTTGATTGAAGGGCACGGGGAACAAGGCTGGAGAAACAAATGTTATTTGGGAGCCAGTGAGGAAGAAAAACTGGGCAGGGTTTTGTTTTTGTTTTTATTTTTCTAAAAATAAACCATCCCAGTTCAGAAATTTAATTTGAAAACTTCAGGTAAATTTCTTATATTCCCCCCCCACCCCAAGTGATTAAATTCAATTTGAAAGCAATAAAACTCTACTACAACTATGGGAATAATTCAGTGCTTGAAATGAGAGTGATAGTGTGGGGTGTGCTGTTAATTAGAACACACGGTCGTAAAGATTGTAGCGTGCCGCTCTCCTAGGCCTGATTTCAGGAATGGAAGACAGCAGCCATGTATGTAAGATGCGCGTCTACATGCCATGAAACACTGTGTTCTTAA